>NW_026693423.1:22500-123581 GCF_021218885.2 Marmota monax
GTTTAGGGTTAGGGTTAGTGTTAGTGTTAGTGTTAGTGATATATTTAGGTTTAGTGTTAGGGTTAGGTAAGATTTAGGCTTAGGATTAGGTTACATTTAGGTTATGGTTTGGGTTAGTTTTTTTTTTTTAGGGTTAGTATTAGGGTTAGTGTTAGGTTTTGTGTTATGTTTAATGTTAGGTTTAGGGGTATGGTTAGGATTAGTGATATGTTTAGTGTTAGGATTAGGGTTAGTGTTAGGGTTATGGCTAGATTTAGATTTAGGGTTAGGGTTAGAATTTGTGTTACAGATAGTGTTAGGGTTAGATTTAGGCTTATGGTTAGGATTTGGCGTAGAGTTACATTTAGGTTTAGGGATTGGGTTAGTGTTAGGGTTAGGGTTAGGTTTACTGTTATGGTTAGGGTTCAAGTTTGGGTTAGTGTTAGGGTTAGGTTTAGTGTTAGGGTTAGTATTAGTGTTAGGGTTGAAGTAAGGGTTTTGGTTATTGTTAGGGTAAAGGTTCAGGTTCAGGTTAGGGTTACATTTAGTTTTAGGGTTACGGTTACAGATAGGGTTAAGGCTATACTTAGTGTTCAGGTTAGCATTAGAGTTCGACTTAGGGATAGTGTTAGGGTTAGCATTGGGGTAAATGTTAGGTTTGTGTTAAGGTTAGGGTTAGGGTTAGAGTTAGAGGTAGGGTTACTGTTAGTGTTAGGGTTAGTATTAATGTTAGGGTTATGGTTATGGTTAGGTTAAGTTTTAAGTTTTGTGTTAGGTTTTGGTTTAAGTTTAGGATAAGTGTTTGTGTTAGGGTAAGGTTTACAGTATTCATAAGGGTTAGGGTTATGTTTAGTGTTAGAGTTAGGGTTAGCGTTAAGGTTAGTGTTAAGGTTAGAGTTTACTTTATGTTTTGGGTTAGACTTAGAGTTATGTTTAGTTATATTAGGGTTTGAGTTAGTGTTAGGATTAAGGCTACATTTAGGATTAGGGTTTGTGTTAGGGTTTCGGATAGGGGTAGAGTTTCAGTTATGGTTAGGATTCGGGTTAGGGTTAAGGTTAGGGTTAGGGTTAGGTTAGGGTTAGGTTAGTGTTAGGGTTAGGGTTTGTTTTGGGGTTAGATTTAGGGTAAGGGTTAGCGTTAGTGTTAGAGTTAGTGTTAGGTTTAGGTTAGAGTTAAGGTAAAAGTTAGTTTTAGGGTTGGGGTTAAGATTAAGTTAAGGTTAGGGTCAGAGTTAGGGTTAGTGTTAGGGTTAGGATTAGGGATTGTGTTAGATTTAGAGTTAGGGTTAGGGCGAGGGTGAGGGTTACGTTTAGGGTTAGAGTTATTTTTATAGTTAGGTTTAGGGTTAGAGATTTGTTTAGGGTTAATGTTGTGGTTTGGGTTAGGGTTAGCGTTATTGTTAGTGTTAGGGTTAGGGATAGGGTTACAGTTAGGATTAGTGTTAAGGTTACATTTTGGGTAGGTGTTAGTGTTAGGTTTAGTGTTAGAGTTTGTATTAGGATTATGGTTGTTGTTAGGTTTAGGGTTACACATAGGATGAGGGTTAGGTTTAGGATTAGGTTTATGTTTAGGGTTAGTTTTAATGTTAGGGTTAGGGTTAGGGTTAGTGTTATTGTTAGGGTTAGCAACAGGGTTAGGGATAGTTTTAGTGTTAGTGTTAGTGTTAGGGTTAGTGTTAGTGTTCAGGTGATGGTTAGGTTAGAGATGGTGTATGGTAAGTGTTAGGATTAGGATTAGAGTGAGGGTTAGAGTAAATGTTAAATTTAGGTTTACGGTTAGGTTTAAGGTGAGATTTAGAGTTAAGTATATGGTTAAGTTTACTTTTAGGGTTAGTGGTAGTGTTGGGGTTTGTGTTTTTGTTAGGTTTAGGCTTAGGTTTAAAATTTGTGTTAGGGTTAAGGGTTAGGATTAGGGATAGGGTTAGGTTTAGTATTAGGGTTATGTTTAGTGTTAGGGTTAGTGTTAGGATTAGTGTGTTATGGTTAGGGTTAGTGATAGGTAAGTGTTAGTGTAGGGTTAGTTTTATGGTTAGAATTAATGTTAGCATTAGGGTTAGGGAGAGGTTTAGTGTAAGGTTTAGGCTTAGGGTTCGGATTAGGTTAGAGTTAGGGATAGGTTTAAGGTTTGCATTAGGGTTAGGGTTAGTGTTAGAGTTAGTGTTAGGTTAGGGTTAGGGTCAGGTTTATGGTTAGGGTAAGGTTTAGGGTTAGGGTTAGTGTTAGTGATTGGGTTAGGGTTCAAGTTAGGGTTTGTGTTAGGGTTAGCGTTACGGATAGGATTTGTGTTAGAGTTAGGTTTAGGGTTATGGTTAGATTACAATTTGAGTTAGGGTTAAGTTTAGGGTTAGGGTTAGTGTTAGGTTAAGGGTAGGCATAGGGTTAATGTTAGGGTTAGTGTTAGGGTTTTAGTGTTAGTGTTAGGTTTAGGTTTTGCTTTAGTGTTAAAGTTAGGTTTAGTGTTAGGTTGAGGGTTATGGTTACAGTTAGGGTTAGTGATAAGGTTAGGGTTAGGTTTAGAGTTAGTATTAGGTAAGGGTTAAGTTTATTGTTAGGGTACTGGTTAGGATTATGTTAAGGGTTAGTTTTGGAATTAGGGTGTGGATCAGGGTTAGGGATCTGGTTAGGGTTAGGATTATTTTAAGAGTTAGGATTAGGGTTAGTGTTAGGGTGTTAGTTACAGGGTTAGTGTTAGGGTTAGGTCTATGGTTTTTGTTAGGTTGAGTTTAGGATTGGGGTTTGGGTTAGGGTTATAATTAGGGTTACGGTTGGATTAGTATTAGAGTTAGTCTTAATATTAGGGTTATGGTTAGGGTTATGGTTAAGAGTACACTTACGCTAAGGGTTAGGGTTAGGGTTAGGTTTAGTGTTAGGGTAAGGGTTAGGGTTAGGTTTAGGGTTAAGAATACGGTTAGGTTAAGGGTTAGGGTGAATGTTAGGTTTGGGGTTATGTTTGGGGTTAGAATTAGTGATAGGAGTAGGATTGGGGTTAGGTTTATTGTTAGGATTGAGTTTAGGTTTAGGGTTAGTGTTACGGTTGGAGTTAGTGTGAGGTTTAGGGTTAGGTTTATGGTTAGTTAAAGGGTTAGGGTTAGGGTTAAACTTAGGATTCATGTAAGAGTTAGGGTATGGTTTGCATAAGTGTTAGTGTTAGGGTTAGGTTTAGGGTTAGTTTTAAGTTTGGGTTTAAAGTTACGTTTAGGGTTAGTGTTAGGTTTATGTAAGGGTTAGGGTTATTTATAAGGTTCGTGTTAGGGTTAAGTTTAGGGTTATGGTTAGTGTTAGGGTTAGAATTAGTGTTCGTGTTAGGGTGATGGTTACGGTGAGTGTCAGGATTATGGTTAGATTTAGTATAAGGGACAGGTTTAGGGTTTGGTTTAGTGTTAGTGTTTGTGTAAGTGTTAGCGTTAAGGTTTATTATACTGTGAGGATTAGGGATAGGTTTAGAGTTAGTTTTATGGTTAGGGTTAGGTTTAGGGTGAGTGTTATGATTAGTGTTAGTGTGAAGAATAGTGTTAGGGTTTGGGTTAAGATTAGTGACAGGATTAGGGTTAGGGCTAGGTTTAGGTTTAGGTTTAGGGTTAGTGTTAATGTTAGGGTTAGGGTTAGGATTAGTGCTATTGTTAGGGTTAGGATTATGGTTAGTTATATGGTTAGGAATAGTTTTAGGGTTAGTGTTAGTGTTAAGGTGAGGGTTAAGTTTAGAGTTAGTGTTACGATAAGTGTTAGGATAAGGCTTAGAATTAGGGTTAGGGTAAATGTTAGGGTTACGTTTAGGGTTAGGTATAGGGTGAGTTTTAGAGTTAAGTATAGGGTTAGGGTTAGTTTTAGGGTTAGTTGTAGTGTTAGTGTTAGTGTTTTTGTTACGTTTAGTCTTAGGGTTAGGGTTTCTGTTAGGGTTAAAAGGGTTAGGGTTATGCGTAGGTTCAGTATTAAGGATATGGTTAGGGTAACGGTTAAGGTTAGGGTTAATGTTGGTTTTATGGTTAGGGTTGGTGGTTAGAGTAAGTGTTGTGGTTAGGGTTAGTATTATGGTTAAAGTTAGGGTTAGGTTTAGTGTTAGGGACAGAGTTAGGGTAAGGGATAGGATTAGGGTTAGGATTAGGGTTAGAGTTAGGGATAGGGTTAGGGTTTGTGTTAGTGTTAGTGTTAGGGTTAATGTTAGAGTTAGTGTTAGGTTTAAATTTAGTGTTAGGGTAAGGGTTAGGGTTAGGGTCAGTGTTAATGATTGGATTAGGGATAGGGTTTAGGTTAGGTAAGTGTTAGGGTTAGGGTTAAGGATAGGATTAGTGTTAGAGTTTCGGTTATGGTTGGATTATGATTTGAGTTAGGGTTAGGTTTACCGTTAGAGTTAGTGTTAATGTTAAGGGTAGGCTTAGGGTTAGAGTTAGGTTTATGCTTATGGTTAGGTTTAGGGTTAGTGTTAGGGTTAGTCTTAGGGTTAGGGTTAGTGTTAAAGTTACGGTTAGTGTTAGGTTGAATGTTAGGGTTACTATTAGGGTTAGTGATAGGGTTAGGATTAGATTTAGGTTTAGTATAATGTAAGTTTTATGTTTATTGTTAGGGTACTGGTTAGTGTTAGATTCAGGGTTAGATTTAGAATTAGGGTGAGGATCAGGGTTAGGGATTGAGTTAGGGTTAAGGTTAGTTTAAGAGGTAGGATTAGGGTTAGGATCAGGGTTAGTGTTAGGGTCAGTGTTAGGGTTAGGGTTATGGTTTGTGTTAGGTTGAGATTTAGGTTTAGGGTTTCGGTTAGGGTTAGGGTTGGGGTAACATTTGGATTAGGGTTAGAGTTAGGTTTAGGGTTAGGTTTAGTGTTAGGGTTAAGAGTAGCGTTAGGATTAGGATTAGGTAAGGGTTATGGTTATTGTTAGGGTACTAGTTAGGGTTAGGTTTAGGGTTAGTTTTAGAATATGGAGAGGTTCAGGATACAGATCGGGTTAGGGTTGGTGTAAGTTTAAGAGTTAGGATAAGGGTTAGTTGTAGTGTTAGTGATAGGGTTAGTGTTAAGGTTATTGTTAGGGTTAGGGTTATTGTTTGTGTTAGGTTGACGGTTTTGTTTAGGGTTTGGTTTAGGGTTAGAGTTAGGGTTACAGTTCAATAAGTTTTAGAGTTAGGTTAGTGGTTAGAGTAGTGTTGTGGTTAGGGTTAGATAGTTTATGCTTAGGTTAGTGTTAGGTTTAGTGTTAGGATCAGGTTTAGGGTTAGGTTAGGGTTAGGATTAGGGTTAGAGTTAGGGATAGGTTAGGGTTAGTGTTAGTGTTAGTGTTAGGGTTATGTTAGAGTTAGTGTTAGGTTTAGATTTAGTGTTAGGGTAAGGTTAGGGTTAGGGTCAGTGTTAATGATTGTTAGGGATAGGGTTTAGGTTAGGTAAGTGTTAGGGTTAGGGTTAGATGGTTAGTGTTAGAGTTTCGGTTATGGTTGGTTATGATTTGAGTTAGGGTTAGGTTACGGTTAGAGTTAGTGTTATGTTAAGGTTAGGCTTAGGGTTAGTGTTAGTGCTTATGGTTAGGTTTAGGGTTAGTGTTAGGGTTAGTCTTAGGGTTAGGGTTAGTGTTAGAGTTACGGTTAGTGTTAGGTTGAATGTTAGGGTTACTATTAGGGTTAGTGATAGGGTTAGGATTAGATTTAGGTTTAGTATAATGTAAGTTTTATGTTTATTGTTAGGGTACTGGTTAGTGTTAGAGTCAGGGTTAGATTTAGAATTAGGGTGAGGATCAGGGTTAGGGATTGAGTTAGGGTTAAGGTTAGTTTAAGAGGTAGGATTAGGGTTAGGATCAGGGTTAGTGTTAGGGTCAGTGTTTGGGTTATGGTTATGGTTGGTGTTAGGTTGAGATTTAGGTTTAGAGGTTTGGTTAGGGTTAGGGTTGGGGTAATGTTTGGATTAGGGTTAGAGTTAGGTTTAGGGTTAGGTTTAGTGTTAGGGTTAAGAGTAGCATTAGGATTAGGATTAGGTAAGGGTTATGGTTATTGTTAGGGTACTAGTTAGGGTTAGGTTTAGGGTTAGTTTTAGAATATGGAGAGGTTCAGGATACAGATCAGGTTAGGATTGGGGTTAGTTTAAGAGTTAGGATAAGGGTTAGTTGTAGTGTTAGTGATAGGGTTAGTGTTAAGGTTAGTGTTAGGGTTAGGGTTATTGTTTGTGTTAGGTTGATGGTTATGTTTAGGGTTTGGTTTAGGGTTAGAGTTAGGGTTACAGTTGAATAAGTTTTAGAGTTAAGTTAGGTTACGATTAGGGTTAGTGTTAGGGTTAAGAATACGTTTATGCTTAGGGTTAGTGTTATTATTAGTGTTAGGATAAGGTTTAGTGTTATGGTTAGGTTTATGGGTAGGGTTAGGATTAGGGTAACAGTTAGGGTTACTGTTAGGGTTAGGGTTAGAGTTCATGTTAGAGTTAGGATTAGGGTTAGTGTAAGGTTTAGGATTAAGGTTAGGGTTACCATTAGTTTTAGGGTTAGTGTTACTGTTTTGGATAAGTTTAGGGTTAGGGTAATGGTTAGAGTTAGGGTTAGGGTTGGTGTTTGTGTTAGGGTTAGGATTAAGGTAAGGATTAGGGTTAGGATAAGGATTATGATTAGAGTTAGTGTTAGTCTTAGTGTTAGGTTTTGGTAAGTGTTAGGCTAATGGTTAGGGTTAAGATTAGTGTTAGGTTTAGGATTAGTGTTAGGATCAGGATTAGGGTTAGGGTTAGGATTAGAGTTAGGGTTAAGTTAGGGTGAGGTTTAGGTTAGAGTTATTGTCAGGGTTAGGGTTAGGGTTGTGGTTAGGTTTCGTATTAGGGTTAGGTTTAGGGTTATGTTTACTTAGCCTTAGGGTTAGTGTTAGGATTAAGGTTATTTTAGGTTTAGGGTTAGGGTTAGTATTAGTGTTAGGGTGAGGTTAGTGTTAAGTTTAGGGTTAGGTTTACGGTTAGTGTTAGCTTTAGGGTTATGGTTAGGGTTATCGTTAGTGTTAGGGTTAGGATTAGGGTTATGGTTAGTGTTAGGGATATTTTTATGGTTAGGCTTACTGTTAATGTTAGTGATTGGGTTAGGTTTAAGAATAATGTTAGGGTTAGGGATAGGTTAAGAGATAGTGTTAGGGTTAGGGTTAAGTTTAGGTTTAGTGTTATGTTTAGTGTTAAGATTAGGGCTAGTGTTTTTTTTTTTCAGTTTAGGATTAGGCTTAGTTTAAATGTAAGGGTTAGGGTTAGGGTACAATTAAAGTTTGGATTTGGGTTAGTGTTAGGATTAGCGTTAGGTTTCGGGTTAGTGTTGGGATTAGTGTTAGGGTTACGATTACTGTTTTTGTTAGGGTTAGGGTTAGGTTTAGGTTTTGTGTTTGGGTTAAGTTTAGGGTTAGACTTACATTTAGTATTAGGGTTAGATATAGTTTTAGGTTTAGGGTTATTGTTAGGGTTAATGTTAGGGTTGAGGTTAGTGTTAGGGTTACGTTTAGGTTTAGGGTTAGTGCTAGGTTTAGTGTTAGGGTTAGTGTTAGGTTAATGGTTAGATTTAAGCTTAGGATTGGAAATAGTGTTAAAGTTAGTGTTAGGGTTAGAATTAGTGTTAGGTATAGGGTTAGCGTTAAATTTAGTGTTAGGCTTAGTGTCACTGTTAGGTTTATGTTTAGGTTTAGGTTTTTAGTTAGGATTAGGAATAGTGTTAGTGTTAGGGATATGTATAGGGTTAGTGTTCCAATTAGGGTTAATGTTAAGGTTAGTGTAAGGTTTAGGGTTAGGGTAAGGTTTAGCATTACAGTTAGTATTAGCGTTAGAATTAGTGTTAGTGTTAGGGATAGTGTTAGGGTTAATTTTAGGGTTAGTGCTAGTGTTAGGGTTAAGGTGAAGTTTAGGGTTAATGTTAGTGTTAGGGATAGTGTTTTGGTTAGTGTTAGATTTAGAGTTAGGCTTAAGCTTAGGATTAGTGATAGGGTTAGGTTTAGGGTTAGTGTTAGGGTTAACGGTAGTGTTAGTTTTATGGTTGGGGTTAGGGTTATGTAAGAGTTAAGGTTAGGATTAGATTAGGGTTAAGTAAGGACTAGGGTTAGGTAACGGTCAGGATAAGAGTTATGGTTAGGGTTAGTGTTAGGGTTAGTTTTACTGTTAGGGTTATTGTTACGTTTAATGTTAGAGTTATGGTTATTTTAGGGTTACTGTTAGTGTTAGGTTTAGGGTTAGTGTTAGGGTTCATGTCAGGTTTAGGATTAGGCTTTGTGTAAGAGTTACATTTAGGGTTAATGTTAGCCTTAGAGTTAGTGTTACAGTTAGGGTAAGGGTTAAGTTTAGGATTAATATTTGTGTAAGATTTTGAGTTAGTTTTAGGGTTACTTTTAGAGTTACAATTAGGTTTAGGTTTAGGGTTAGGGTTAGGCTGAATTTTAAGTTTTGTGTTATGCTAGGGTTACGGTTAGTGTTACAGAATTGGTAAGCATTAATGTTTGGGTTAGGATTAGAATTAGGATTAGTATTAGGTTAGTGTTAGAGTTATGGTTAGGGTTAATGTTTGGGTAGGGTTAATATTAAGGTTAGGTTTAGTGTTAGAGATAGGGTTAGGTTTCATGTTAGGGTTAAGGTTAGGGATAATTTTAGGTTTAAGTTAGGGTTAGGGTTAAGGTTACTGTTAGGTTTAGTGTTAGGTTAAATTTTAGGTTTCATGAAGTGTTAGGGTTATGGTTAGTGTTAGTTTTAGGGTTAATTTTAGGTTTAGTGTTAGGGTTAGGGTAAGTGTTATTGTTAGGGTTAGAGTTTTTTTTTAGGATTAGTGTAAGGGTTAATGTTAGGGTTATTATTAGCATTAGGTTTAGGGTTCATGTTAGCGTTAGGGTTAGGGTTAATGTTAGGTTTAGTGTTAGGTTTAGGGTTACGGTTAGGTAAGGGTTAGGGTTATGGTTGGGTTAGTGTTTGTGTAAGGGTTAGGGTTAGGGTTACATTAGGTTTAGGTTTATGGTTAGTGTTAGGGTTAGGATTAGGGTTAATGTTAGGCTTAGGTTAGCTTTAGAATTCGTGTTAGGGTTAGTGTTAGGATTAGAGTTAGGTTTACGGTTAGTATTAGGGTTAGGGTTAGATTAAAATTAGGGTTTGGATTAGGGTTATGGTTACAATTTGTATTAGTCTTAGTTTTAGGGTTAGGTTAGGGTTAGGTTTAGGTTTAGTGTTAGGGTTATATTTAGTGTTAGTGTTAAGGTTAGGTTTTGTGTTAGGGTTACTCTTCGGGTTTTGTTTACGGTTATGGTTATGTTTAAATTTAGGTTTAGTTTTAGGGATAGGGATTGAGTTAGTATTACATTAGGGTTAAGATTAGTATTAGTTTTAGGTTAGGGTTAGTGTTAGGTTAGGTTTAGGTTGAGGGTTAGAGTTAGGTTGAGGATTAGAATTAGGGTTAGGTCAGTCACTAATATGGCATCATGTAAAAATATGGATGTGTAACCGATGTGATTCTGCAATCTGTATTTGTGGTAAAAATGGGAGTTCATAACCCACTTGAATCTAATGTATGAAATATGATATGTCAAGAGCTTTCTAATGTTTTGAACAACCAATTAAAAATAAAGAAAATAAAAGTAAAAAAAAAAAAAGACTTTCCCCAATTCAAACAGCAGTTTCGGCCAGTTATGACCAACCAGATATTAATTAGTGTTCTCTGGCAACCCCCTCTTTTATTAAATTGGTAGAGCAGTTCACAAAATTAATGAAACATGTACCAGATTATTATAAAAATTATCACCAAAAAAAAAATAAAAAAATAAGTTATCTGAAAGGATACAAATAAAGAGGTGCATCAAATGAGGTATGGTATGCCACCCTCAAAGAACTCTCCAAATCCTTTCTTTTTGAGTTTTTCTAGAGGCTCCATTCTCACCAGCACTATATATTAAATCATTGGCCAACTTCACTATTAGCCCCTAGTCTTTGTCAATTCTTAGCATTCAAAAAGTCACTTGTCATTCATCACTTTTGAAGATTCTGTGGATTTTAGGAGCTCCATGCCAAGAAATGGAATGAAGACCAAGTGTATATTTCATGATATTACATTTATAAAAAAGAAAGTAAAGTCACTTGCTTCTTCATCTAGAGATAACCATTGACAGCTCTTTGGTGTGTATCCATAAGAATCATTTTATATGTCCATTTATCTTTGTGCATATGCATATGTATTTTATCTAAATTTTTTTATTCTAAAATGTACATACTGTATAATTTTAATCATTTTTGAGTGTATCATTCAGTGACTTTTTAAGTGTATGCATTCATATTGTTAAGGAACCATCATCACTATCCATCTCCATTGTAAATGATAACATAAAACAATAACTTGACTTTAGAAAAATAAGATAGCTTACTCTGAACCATGTATGAGTGGCACAGAAACATGGATTCAAGTTGCCTGAATGACTTGTTCTGCTGTGGAAGAGATTACCTGAACTTATAGCCAAAGAACAAAAGTCATAAATCAATATTTTTAAGAAATATGTTGGTGAGGCCAGTATGTAGGTGAGCTGTAGCAGAGATGGAAATTTTTTCCTATAGGTATTGACTGTTGCAGCCATCTTAGCTTTAGGGTTGGTGGATAGTAGAGGTCTGTTAAGCTGTTAATACACTCTAAGAGGTTTACCTAATAGGAGAATTTTAGGTGAGATACAAAAGTTTAAGTAAATGACTCTTTTTCTAAGGCCCTAACATACCCCAAGCTGTTTTTGTCTCTCAACCTGCAACTTGCATCTCTCCATAATCAGGATGTTCTCAGCTGAGGTCAGTCTGCTTAATCTTTAATACAGATGTGGCACTGGGGAATAAAACTGACTGATTTATGTTATATGCATGTACAACTATATCACAATAAATTTTATTATTATGTATAATTATAATGCACCAATAAAAATTAATTAAAATTAAGAATTAGGGAGATCCAACATGGCAGCAGGCAGAGAGGAAGCGCTTTCATTACCTCCTCAGTAATGGGGTCAGAGAGACTCATCCATACACTTGGATTCTACCCATTCAGAGGCTCCTGGTGAAATTCCACTGAAGAGAGACCTGCTGGGAATTAGTAGGATTTTTGGAGGTGACAGTTTGCCCTAGATGATTGAATCTCTGCCACTCATCTCAGCTCAGATGTCCAGACCTGCCAGCATGACTTGACTCGGCGACCACCATCCCGCTGGTGACCACCTGCCCGCTGCCTGCAAGACTGCGCAGCTAGAGACTGCTGGCCCGCTGGCGACCACCTGCCCGTGGCCCCTGTGACTGGGTGGCTAGAGATCGCATGCCCTCCGGCAACCACGAGGCTAGACCCCAAGTCACGGCCCAGCAGGTGCGGTGCAGGGACTCTAGGAAGAGGTCTCTAGCCAGACCTTCATGAGGTAGTGAACTGGGAGCTGAAATCAACCAGAGACAGACCAATTCCAACCCCTCCCTTCAGACACTCCGGCAAGGAGCCTGGGGCCCGCCATAGCAGAGAGGTGACATCACCGGAGTTCAGCCACTGGAATTCCTTCCCAGCGGAATCCACTTTAGCAGCTGTATGACTCCAACACCCTCCAGATACAAGCAGCCAGGAAAACTTGGGAATCTCCCTTGGGGCATGTCTGTAGGGAAGCAGAGGGGATTCCCTATCCCTAACTCCCCTTACCACGAGCAGAGACACCCAAGGTCTTAGCCAACAGTTTATGGGGGCATGCCCACCAAAGGGGTCCAGAAAAATTAAAACTGTTGGTCCCCAGAACACCGCACCACAGCACTGGGGCTTAGATGAATGATGGAGAGAGCGCTCAGTCATTTGGGAATTAGGACACAGGGTGGGGCTGCAAGTGTAACCGGATCTTTGGGGAACCACCTCTGGTGAACAGGACCTGGCTGGCTGGCTGTCAGGAGGAAGGGGGGAGGGGACAGAGAAATGAAACGGCTCTGGACTAACAGGACTGAGAGATTCTCAGGAGCCACCTTACAGGGATTGCTATCGGCACGTAGAGGTAGAAGCTCAGTGTGGAGGGCACAGCTCCGCCTACTGGAAGAGAAGAAAATGGATCTCTAAGACTTCAATTTTTTTCTCTCTTTGTTCTTTTCTCCCCTTTTCCTTCTTTCTTTCTTTCCTGTTTCAAGTTTTATTGTTCTTTCCATTCTCCTCTAATCTCTCTCCTTCTTTCTTTTTAAGAGCACCTTCCTTCCCCTACCCCCCAACTTTCATCCCAAGCATTACGTCTTCCATTACATGTAATTGTCTAAATGCAAATAGGTGAAAGTTTCGAGGCTGTCTATAGGGCACATAAATACCTAGCTACTACCAACACCCTGATCCAATCACCTTCAGTAGAGCAGTCTTCTAAAGTAGCCAAGACATACTAACCCTCATAACATCATAGCACCTAACCTAAACATAAAATCCTAAGAACAAACAAAAAATCACTATATGCATACAGAATCTGGAAGCCTTTTATGAATTGAATGAATCAGCTTTAAATTACAATAAAGCCCAACATTTCTAGGCATAGTCTACCACCACAAAGGAGAGAAAACAGAGATATACAAAACCAAAACAAATTTATAGGAGAGAACAGAAACACAGCAGTCAAACAGAGCTGGAAATTAACATGAACAACATGAAAAAACAAGGGAGAAAAAGATTACAAACAATGCAGGACAACTTAAATCTACAGGAGGATCTAGAAGCCTCAGAAACATGGACAGGGAAAGAATTCAAGGCATACCTAACTCAGATGGAACGGAATATTAGAGAAGAAATGAGACACAAAGTCCAAGCAATGAAAGTATATTTTGAAAACGAATTAAACAAACAAATTCAAATGCCAAAGAACGAGCTTTAACAGGAGATAGAGATTTAAAAAAAAAAAATCAAACAGTAATCGTAGAAATGCAGGAAACCATAAACCAAATTAAAAACTCAAAGGAGAATATTACAAAAGACTAGATCAAGTAGAAGTCGGAACATCAGATAATGAAGACAAAGTTTATCAACTTGAAAAGAATATAGTCAACACAGAAAGGATGCTTAAATCTCACAAGCAATCTATCCAAGAGATATGGGATGTCATTAAAAAAAACAAACTTGAGAGTCAATGGAATAGAAGAAGGTATAGAGGTTCAAACCAAAGGATTGGACAACCTATTAAATGAAATAATCCTAGAAAACTTCCCAGAGATGAAAGATGGAATGGATTGCCAAATCCTGCAAGCCTACAGGACCCAAAACATTCAAAACCATAATAGACCAACTCCAACACATATAATTAGCCAACATACAGAACAAGGAGAGAATATTAAAATCTATGAGAGAAAGGAGGCAGATTACATTCAGGGGTAAACCAATTAGGTTAATGACTGATTTTTCATCACAGATTTTGAAAGCGAGAAGATCCTGGAACAACATATTTCAAATGCTAAAAAATAATGGATTCCAACCAAGAATACTGTATCCAGCAAAATTTAGCTTCAGATTCGACAAGGAAATTAAAATATTTCATGATAAACAACAGCTAAAAGAATTCACAGCCAGAAAACCATCACTGCAAAGTATTTTGAGCAAAATACTACAAGAAGAGGAATTGAAAAATAGCGCCCAAAACCAACAGTGGGAAGTATCTCAGTAAAGGGGGAGAAAAATAACCAAAGAGGAAAAACTAGCCAAACTAAAATAAATAAATAAATAAATAAATAAATAAATAAATAAATAAATAAATAAACAAACAAACATGACTGGAAGTACAAACCATATTTCAATTGTAACCTTAAATGTTAATGGCCTAAATTCACCAATCAAGAGACATGGGCTAGTAACCTGGATTAAAAAAAAATCCAACAATATGCTGCCTTCAGGAGACTCAGATGATAGTCAAAGACTTACCCAGGCTGAAGGTGAAAGGTTGGGAAAAATCATACCACTCACATGGCCCTCGGAAGCAAGCAGGAGTGGCCATACTCATATCAAATAAAATCAACTTCAAACCTAAGTTAATCAAAAGGGATAAAGAAGGACACTATATACTGTTAAAAGGAACCATCCACCAACAAGACATAACAATTATCAATTTGTATGCACCAAACCATGGTGCTGCAATGTTCATAAAACAAACTCTCCTCAAGTTCAATAGTCAAATAGACCACAACACAATAATTATGGGTGACTTCAACACACCACTCTCGACATTAGACAGATCCTCTAGACAAAAGCTGAATAAAGAAACTATAGAACTCAATAACACTATCAATAACCTAGGCTTAACCGACATATATACAATATATCAACCATCATCAAGTGGATACACGTTCTTCTCAGCAGCACATGGATCCTACTCAAAGATAGACCATATATTATGCCATAGGGCAACTGTTAGTAAATATAAATGTGTGGAGATAATACCATGCACCATATCTGATCATAATGGAATGAAACTGGAAATCAATGATAAAAGAAAGAAGGAAAAATCTTGCATCACCTGGAAAATGAACAATATGTTATTGAATAATCAATGGGTTACAGAAGACATAAAAGAGGAAACAAAAAAAAATAGAGATAAATGACAATACAGACACAATATACCGGAATCTATGGGACAGAATGAAAGCAGTTTTAAAAGGGAAATTCATTTCCTGGAGTTCATTCCTCAAAAAAAGAAAAAAAAAAAACAACAACAACAAATAAATGAACTCACACTACACCTCAAAACCCTACAAAAGGAAAAGCAAAACAACAGCAAATGTAGTTGAAGACAAGAAATAATTAAAATCAGAGCAGAAATCAACAAAATTGAAACAAAACAAAAACAAAAAAAAAAACATTGCAAAAATTGACAAAACTAAAAGTTGGTTCTTTGAAAAAATAAATAAGATTGACAGACCCTTAGCCATGCTAACGAAGAGAAGAAGAGAGTGAACTCAAATTACTAACATACAGGATGAAAAAGGCAATATCACAACAGACACTGCAGAAATACAGAAGATAATTAGAAAGTATTTTGAAACCCTATATTCCAATAAAATAGAAGATAGTGAAGATATTGACAGATTTCTTAAGTCATATGATCTGCCCAGATTGAGTCAGGAAGACACACACAATTTAAACAGACCAATAACAAAGGAAGAAATAGAAGAAGCCATCAAAAGACTACCAGCCAAGAAAAGCCTTGGACCGGATGGGTATACAACAGAGTTTTACAAAACCTTCAAAGAAGAATTAATACCAATACTTTTCAAGCTATTTCAAGAAATAGAAAAAGAAGGAGCTCTACCAAATTCATTCTATGAGGCCAACATCATCCTGATCCCTATACCAGACAAAGATACTTCAAAGAAAGAAAACTACAGACCAATATCTCTAATGAACTTAGATGCAAAAATTCTCATTAAAATCCTGGCGAATCAAATGCAAAAGTATATCAAAAACATTGTGCACCATGATCAAGTAGGATTCATTCCTGGGATGCAAGGCTGGTTCAATATACAGAAATCAATAAATGTTATTCACCACATCAATAGACTTAAAGATAAGAATCATATGATCATCTCGATAGATGCAGAAAAAGCATTCGACAAAGTACAGCATCCCTTTATGTTCAAAACACTAGAAAAACTAGGGATAACAGGAACTTAGCTCAACATTGTAAAATCTATATATGCTAAGCCTCAGGCTAGCATCATGCTAAATGGAGAAAAACTGAAGGCATTCCCTCTAAAATCTGGAACAAGACAGGGATGCCCCCTCTCACCACTTCTATTCAATTTAGTTCTTGAAATACTAGCCAGAGCAATTAGACAGACAAAAGAAATTAAAGGCATAAAAATAGGAAAAGAAGAACTTAAATTATCACTATTTGTGGATGATATGATAATATATCTAACAGACCCAAAAGGGTCTACAAAGAAACTGCTAGAGTTAATAAATGAATTCAGCAAAGTGGCAGGATATAAAATCAGCATGCATAAATCAAAGGCATTCCTGTATATCAGCAACAAAACTTCTGAAATGTAAATGAGGAAAACCACTCCATTCACAATATCCTCAAATAAAATAAGATACTTGGGAATCAACCTAACAAAAGAAGTGAACAATTTATACAATGAATACTACAGAACCCTAAAGAGAGAGATAGAAGAAGATCTTAGAAGATGGAAAAATGTACCCTGTTCATGGATAGGCAGAACTAACATCATCAAAATGGCGATATTACCAAAAGTTCTCTACAGGTTTAATGTGATGCCAATCAAAATCCCAACAGCATTTCTTGTAGAAATAGATAAAGCAATCATGAAATTCATATGGAAAAACAAAAGACACAGAATAGCAAAAGCAATTCTAAGCAGGAAGTGTGAATCTGGAGGTATAGCGATACCAGATTTCAAACTGTACTACAGAACAATAGTAACAAAAACAGCATGGAACTGGTACCAAAACAGGCAGGTGGACCAATGGTACAGAATAGAGGACAGAGACCAATCCACAAAATTACAAATTTCTTATATTTGATAAAGGGGCTAAAAGCATGCAATGGAGGAAGGATAGTATCTTCAAAAAATGGTGCTGGGAAAACTGGAAATCCATATGCAACAAAATGAAGCTGAAACCCTTTCTCTCACCATGCACAAAAGTTAACTCAAAATGGATCAAACAGCTTGATATCAAATCAGAGGCTCTGAGCCTGAGGAAGAAAAAGTTGGTTCTGATCTACATATTGTGGGGTCGGGCTCCAAATTCCTTAATAGGATGCCCCTAGCCCAAGAGTTAATAACAAGAATAAATAAATGGGACTTACTTAAGCTAAAAAGTTTTTTTCTCAGCAAGAGAAACAATAAGAGAGGTAAATAGGGAGCCTACATCCTGGGAACAAATTGTTACCCCTCACACTTAAGATAGAGCCCTAATATGCAGAATATACAAAGAATTCAAAAAATTAAACAATAAGATAATAAATAATCCAATCAACAAATGGGCCAAGGACCTGAACAGACACTTCTCAGAGGAGGACATACAATCAATCAACAAGTACATGAAAAAATGCTCACCATCTCTAGCAGTCAGAGAAATGCAAATCAAAACCACCCTAAGATACCATCTCACTCCAGTAAGATTGGCAGCCAATATGAAGTCAAACAACAATAAGTGCTGGCGAGGATGTGGGGAAAAGTGTACACTTGTACATTGCTGGTGGGACTGCAAATTTGTGAGGCCAATTTGGAAAGCAGTATGGAGATTCCTGGGAAAGCTGGGAATGGAACCACCATTTGACCCAGCTATCGTCCTTCTCAGACTATTCCCTGAGGATCTTATTAGAGCCTATTATAGGGATACTGCCACATCAATGATTATAGCAGCACAATTCACAATAGCTAGACTGTGGAACCAACCTAGATGCCCTTCAATAGATGAATGGATAAAAAAATGTGGCATTTATACACAATAGAGTATTACACAGCAATAAAAAATGACAAAATAATGGAATTTGCAGGGAAATGGATGGCATTAGAGCAGATTATGCTAAGTGAAGCTAGCCAATCCCTAAAAAACAAATGCAAAATGTATTCTTTGATATAAGGAGAGCAACTAAGAACAGAACAGGGAGGAAGAGCATGAGGAAAAGAATAACATTAAACAGAGACGAGTGGGGGGAGGGAAAGGGAGAGAGAAGGGAAATCATATGGAAATGGAAGGAGACCCTCAATGTTACACAAAATTACACATAAGAGGTTGAGAGGGGAAAGGAGGGGACAAGGGAGAGAATTGAACAACAGCAGATGAGGTAGAGAGGGAAGATTGGAGGGGAGGGGAGGGGGGATAGTAGGGGATAGGAAAGGTAGCAGAATACAACAGTCACTAATATGGCATTATGTAAAAATGTGAATGTGTAACCGATGTGATTCTGCAATTTGTATTTGGGGTAAAAATGGGAGTTCATAATGCACTTGAGTCAAATGTATGAAAGATGTTATGTCATGAGCTTTGTAATGTTTTGAACAACCAATAAAAAAAGAATTAGGGTTAGGATTAGTGATATGTTTAGGTTTAGTGTTAGGGTTAGGGTTAAGGTTAGGGTTAGTGTTTGGATTAGGTCTAGGGTTAGGGTTAGTGTTAGGTTTTGGGATAGGTTTAAGTTAGTGTTAGGTTTAGGGTTAGGGTTAGGTTTTGGGATAGGTTTAGGTTAGAGTTAGGGTTAGGGTTAGGGTTAGCATTAGGGTTAGGGTTAGTGTTAGTGTTTGGGATAGGGTTAGGTTTTGTGTTTGGGTTAGGGTTAGGGTTAGTGTTAAGTGTAGGGTTAGGGTTAATGTTAGTGTTAGAGTTAGGGTTGGGGTTAGGGTTACGGTTAGTGTTATGGGTAGGATAAGTGTTAAGTTTAGGGTTTTTGGTAGGTTTAGGGTTAAGGTTAGTGTTAGTGTTAGGATAAAGGTTAGGGTCAGTGATAGGGTTAGGGTTAAGTTTAGGTTTAGTGTTAGGTTAGAGTTAGTGTTAGGGTAGGTTAAGGTTAGGGTTATTGTTTGAGTTAGGGTTTATGTTACGGTTAGGGTTAGTGATGAGGTTAGTGTTAGTGTTGGGGTTAAAGTTAATGTTAGGATTAGGTTTAGGGTTCAGTTAAAGTTATGGTTTAGAATTAGGTTTAGGGTTAGGTTTAGAATTTGTGTTAGGGTAAAATTAGGTTTGGGGTTTGTGTTAGGGTCAGGATTAGGGTTAGGGTTGGGGTTAGGGTTAGGGTTAGGGTTAGGATTAGTGTTAGGGTTAGGGTTAGAGTTAGTGCTAGGGTTAGGTTTAGTGTTAGGGTTAGGTTTAGTGTTACGGTTAGTGTTAGGGTTCGGGTTAGGGACAGTGTTAAGGTTTGTATTAGGATTATGGTTACAATTTGGATTAGTTTTAGTGTTAGGGTTAGTGTTAATGTTAGGGATATGTTTAGGGTTACGGTTAAGGCTAGGGTTTCTGTTAGGGTTACAGTTAGGGTTGTGTTTACGGTTATGATTATGGTTAAAGTTAGAATTAGGATTAGGGATAGGGTTAGGTTTAGTGTTACATTAGGGTTAGTGTTAGGGTTAGGTTTAGTGTTAGTTTTAGGTTAGGGTTAGTGTTAGGTTTAGGTTTAGGTTGTAGTTTAGAGTTAGGTTGAGGATTAGGGTGTTGCGACCCTTGCCCGCAAGGAAGATGCAACTCAGGAATCTTCTTTCATTAGTTTATTCAGGCCCTTGATATTTCTTCTTCTCTCTTCGGATGCCCCTCCCAGCCTTAATAAAGCATCTCAAGCCCCAATGCGAAGCTGCCACATGGAGCTTTCTCATAGGGTGGTGAAAAACCATGCGCCAACTCTCCCAAATAAGGAGTTGTTTGTCACAGACAACAGCGGAGCCAGCACCATCTTGTAATGGCGACCATAGTCTGCAGAAATGGCAGAAGCGGCTCACCACAGTTCCCCCTTTCTGTTTTCTTAAAACAATACAGGCGAGAGTAGAGGTCCTATCCCACTGTGCAGAAGTGGCTGCATAGTATGGCTCAGTCCTAAGGAGGGCCCTTCCCCAGATTTGAGGCCATATCAGCCGACGACTTTTTTCGTGGGGCGGGGCGTGGACGCGTCTAATCCGCATGCAATAGGACATGCTCTCCTTGAGGTCCACGTCAAGGATCACTCAAGTGCAGTGCCTTGCCTCGCATGCTGTATCGTGACGATGGTGGGCGAAGGGGGATAGCTGAGGCTGAACTGTGGCTGTTTATAACGACAAACAAGTTGACAGCACCCTGAAAGAAAGGCACGAACTTTAAGACCATAGACAAGCACTAGTGTGGAAACCCATCTGCATGCAATGGCAGTAAGACTGGCAGAGTGCAAGGGCTTTCCAACACTAAGAGAATAACAAGGAAAGTCATGTCGATCCCAGTGCAATGTTATAATAACTTGGGGTGTAACAACCATGTCAAAGGTTTACTGTTTAAGATGTGCAAGCCAGACTTGAGGTGAGTTGCCATTTTCTAAAGCTGCAAGAGCTTGTATGATCATAGCCTTATCGTGAGCACTGCGGGCCTTAAGGCGACAGAGAAACCACAAACAGAGGAACATACCGAAGCAACACATTGCACCAAAAATGCCTACCCCCACCCACTCTTTGAAGAAAGAAAAAGCAGAAGACATCCAATCGGTGAATTGACCCAAAGTCACGGGATCGACACGGGTACTGTTCAAGACAGCTATCTGCGTTAGTTGAGACTGGATCATGTCTTCCGCTGCCATGGACCAATTTCCGGCCAAATATTCGCCAATGATGCAGGAAGCATTCCTGGAATCATTAAATCTGACAGAGGTTATGCATAAATGTGCACGTTGGTCAACACAACCCAAAAGCACCAAGTCAGCCAATTCTTCTACCTGAGCTTGGAGTAAATCTATTCTTTGGTTGGCAGCTAAAATCCCTGACAAAATATGTTGATTAATTGTATTTTGGGATTCAAGAATGGTGGAAGTTTGTTGAACAACTTGATTAATGGTGGCAGCAGTTTGTACTTGACTGGCCATGGCCACTCCGGCCGTAACCGCTGCAGCAGCAGACACTGCCACAGCTCTCACTATAGCTGCCGTAATTCCAAAATCCCTGCGGACTCTTAAGTAGCTCAACAATGGGGAATTTATCTGGGTCCGCAGTGACTGGGATTGGGACAAAAGTTGGAATTTTCATAACCACTGCTACAGTCCAAGAACCATTCCAACACTCAGATAAGAGACAGGTAACATTAGAACAATCCAGCATCCCCGACGAGGTGTCATTAGCCAAAAGGAGCAAGAACGGGGATTGGACACAGACCATTGCAGGGGGCAATGTGGCATTATATAGCAGAGAGTTGAACGAAACAGATGTAAGTCTATTACCTCATTCACTCTCCCTAACAGTGCCAGAAACATTAGCCAGCCAGCTTTTGGCTCCCAGCAATTGAGCCAATGCAGAAATATCGGCTGAAGCCCCCTTCTCATTGGAAATCAGCCATTGAAACCAGGACCATTTTCCAAAGGGGTATCACCCCACCCTCTAATATGCCCTGCTCAGAAGCAAAGTCAAGATCTTTGCCTAATTTATCCCAACTAGGTACAGTAAGGCTGCCCAAAAATGCAAACCACGGTGCAGCGATATCTATCTTCTGTAAAAATCTCTGTAAAGTACTATGTTTCACTTCCAGGCCCTTGGAACATAACAGGCCATCTAGGGCCAGGAGAAGTGGACTTGAAGATGCGGCACCCATGACACAACAACAAAAGAAGCACAAAAAACAAAAGTGAAATGACACAACAAAAGAAACACAGAAAACAAAAGTGAAAGTAGAAGCGAAAGAACACAGTGCAGCTGCAATAAAATGTAATGCTCTCTCTTTCTTTACAGAGGAGCTGCCCCGCTTTGGTCGCAGATCCCACTTACCTGGGACTAACCCCGCTTTGATCGCGGATCCCACTTATTGGGACTAACCCCGCTTTGGTCGCGGATCCCACTTACCTGGGACTAACCGGTGCACCACCCCTGACTGCTGAAAGTTCTGGTTCCCAGGTTTCGGCACCACTTGTCGCGACCCCTTGCCCACAAGGAAGACACAACTCAGGAATCTTCTTTCAGCAGTTTATTCAGGCCCTTGATATTTCTTCTTCTCCCCCTCAGGTTCCCCTCCCAGCCTCAATAAAGCATCTCAAGCCCCAATGCGAAGCTGCCACGTGGAGCTTTCTCATAGGGTGGTGAAAAACCATGCGCCAACTCTCCCAAATAAGGAGTTGTTTGCCACAGACCACAGCGGAGCCAGCACCATCTTGTAATGGTGACCATAGTCTGCAGAAATGGCAGAAGTGGCTCACCACATTAGGGTTAGGGTTAGAATAAGTGATAGGTTTAGGTATAGTGTTAGGGATAGTTTTAGGATTAAGGTGAGGTTTAGTGTTAGGATTAGTGTTAGTGTTAGGGTTAGGTTTAGGGTTAGTGTTTGGATTAGGTCTAGTGATAATGTTAGTGTTAGTTTTTGGTATAGGTTTAGGGTATGTTTAGGATTTTGGTTAAGGTTTGTGTTAAGTTTACGGTTAGTTTTCTGGTAAGGGTTATGATTATGGTTAGTGTTAGCATTTTGGGTTAGGGTTAGGGATATGATTATTTTAGGGTTAGGGTTAGGATTAGGGTTAGGTTAGGGTTAGATTAGGGTTAGTGTTAGGGTTAAGGTTCATTGTAGGGTTAGGTTAGTGTTAGGGTTAAGATTAGATTTAGGATTAAGGTTAGGGTTAGGGTTAGGATTTGAGTTACTTTTAGTTTTAGGGTTAGGGTTATACTTAGGTTTAGGTTCAGTATTAGGGTTAAAGTTAGGGTTAGTGTTAGGTTTAGGGTTAGGGTGATGGTCAGGGTTAGGTTCGGGTTATTTTTAGTTTTATGGTTAGCGTTAGTGTTAGCATTAGATTTAGTGTTAGGGTTAGGTTTAGGTTTAGAGTTAAGCTTTGTGTTAGGGTTGGCTTTAGGGTTAGGGTAAGTGTGAGGGTTAGGGTTAGGGTTACAGTTAGAGTGAGTGTTTTTGTAAGGGTTAGGGTTACTGTTAAGTTTAGGGTTTGGTTTAGTGTTTGTGTTAGGGTTAGGGTTAGTTAAGGGTGAGGGTTAGGGTTAGTTTAGAGTCAGGATTATGTTTGGGTTAGGGTTTGTGTTAGGGTTGGAGTTAGACTTAATGTTAGTTTTAGGGTTAGAGTTAGGATTAGTGATAGTGTTAAGGTTAAGATTAGTTTTAAGGTTAGTGTTAGGGTTAGGCTTGAATTTTGGTTAGGGTCAGGCTTAGTGGAATGGTTAGGGTTAATATTAGGGTTAGTGGCATTGTTATGGTTAGGATTAGGTTTAGTGTTTGGGTTAGAGTAAGGTTTAAGGTTAGGGTAAGTTTTAGGATTCAGTTTAGTGTTAGGTTTCGGGTTAGGTTTAGGGTTTATATTAGCGTTACTTTTAGTTTTAGGGTTAGGCTTATAGTTAGGTTTAGGTTTAGTGTTAGGGTTAAGGTTAGGGTTAGTTTTTGGTTTAGGGTTAGGGTTAGAGTGAGGGTTAGGTTAGGGTTTTTTAGGTTTATAGTTAGGGTTTGTGTTAGCATTAGAGTTACTGCTAGGGTTATGGTTAGGATTAGGGTTAGTGTTAAGTTTAAGGTTTGGATTTGTGTTTGTGTTAGGGTTAGAGCTAGGTAAGGGTGAGAGTTAGGGTTAGATTAGGGTCAGGATTATGTTTGGGTTTTGGTTTGTGTTATGGTTGGAGTTAAATATTAGTATTAGTGTTAGGGTTAGGTTTAGGGTTAGGATTAGTGTTAGTGTTAAGGTTAAGATTAGTTTTAGTTTTAGTGTTAGCGTTAGGATTAAAGTTTGGTTTGGGGTCAGGCTTAATGGAATGGTTAGCATTAATATTAGGGTTAGTGCCATGTTATGTTTAGGGTTAGGTTTAGTGTTTGGGTTAGGGAAAGGTTTAGGTTTAAGGTTAGTTTTAGGGTAAGATTTAGTGTTAGGGTTACAGTTAAGTTTAGGTTTAGGGTTTGTGTTAGGGTAAGGGTTATGGTTAGGGTTAGGGTTATGGTTACTATTAGGTTGAGTGTTAGGGTTAGTGTCAGTGTTAGTATTAGGTTTATGGTTAGGTTTAGGGTTAGTGTTAGGGTTAGTTTTAGGGTTAGGGTTACTTAGGTTTAGGGTTGCAGTTATGGTTAGGGTTAGGGTTTGTGTAATGGTTAGATTTAAGGTTAGTTTCAGGATTACAGATAAATTAGGGTTATATTTAGGGTTAGAATTATGGTTAGGATTTGTGTTAGGATTATGAATAGATTTAGAGTTAAAGTTAGTGTTAGGTTTAGGGGTAGAGTTAGGATTTGTGTTAGAGTTAGGGTTATTGTTCCAGTTAGGCTTATTGGTGTACTGATCACTACCACCAAGTATTTTCAGATAATATAATCTGAAAAAAATATTTGCTGAGATTTCAGGAACCTAGGAGTTCTGTGGAATCTTGGCCAACTCTTTCAAATGAAATTGTTCATTCCCTGCCTTTCCTTCATTCTACTTCAAGAGGGAACAGAACATTGAGAGCACACTGAGACCTAATTCTGTGTGTCAAGCTTCAAGCAGCTAGCACAAACCGTGTTTGATTTAGAGTTCCAACTGCGTCTATGAGTATAGGACAAAACAGAGTGAAACTTAAAAATTCAAACTGTTACTGCAAACGAATGCTTCAACCTAGAAGAAGGAACTTGTTGGAGACCATTTGTATTGGTGTACTGATCATTACCACCAAGTATCACCACTATTGGTTGAAAAAATATTTGCTGACATTTCAGGAAGCTCGTAGTTTTGTGGAAGCTTTGCAAACTTTACAAATGAAAGTGTTTTTCCCCATTCTCTGTTTAGGGCTTCTTCACGAGGGAATACATCTTGCAGGTACCACTGAGAACTAATTTAGTGTGTCAAGTTTCAAGCAGCTAGCTCAAACCGTGTGTGATTTAGACTTTCAATGCCCTCTATCACTAGAGGAGAAAACAGAGTGAAACCGAAAAATTCAAACTGTAACTGCAAACGAAAGCTTCAACTTAAAAGAAAGAAATTTGTGGGGCCAAGGGGGATTGGTGTACTGATCAATACTGCCAAGTATCATCAAGATTGGGTGAAAAAATATTTGCTGAGATTTCAGGAAACTCGGAGTTCTGTGGAATCATGGCCAAAGCTTTCAAATGAAATTGTCCCTTCCCTGCCTTTCCTTCATTCTACTTCAAGAGGGATCAGAACTTTGAGAGCACACTGAAACCTAATTCAGTGTTTCAAGCTTCAAGCAGCTAGCACAAACTGTGTTTGATGTAGACTTCCATCTGTTTCTTTCCCTAAAGGGGAAAACAAAGTGAAACATAAAATTCAAACTGTTATTGCAAAAGAAATTGTCAACCTAGAAGAACGAAATTGTGGGGGGGCAAGTGGGATGGGTGTACTGATAATTAATGCCAAGGATCATCAAGACTGGGTGAAAAAAAATTGCTGAGATTTCAGGAAACTCGTAGTATTGTGGAAGCTTGACAAACACTTTCAAATGGAAGTGTTTTTCCCAGTCTCTGCTTAGGGCTATTTCAAGAAGGAACAAATCATGATATAGCCATGAGACCTCCTGTAGTGTGTCAAGTTTCAAGCAACTGGCAGAAACTATGTTTGATTTAGAGTTCCAAGGGGATCTATCACTAGAATAGAAAACACAGTGAAACCTAAAAATTAAAACTGTTACTACAAATGAACGCTTCAACCTAGAAGGAAGAAATTTTGGGGGGCCAATTGGGATTGGGGTACTGATCAAAACGGACAATTATTATCAAGATTGGGTGAAAAAATATTTGCTGGTATTCAGGAAACTCAGAGTTCTGTGGAATCTTGGTCAACGCTTTCAAATGAAATTGTTCATTTGAAACAAGAGGGAATGGAACTTTGACAGTACACTGAGACCTAATTCAGTGTGTCAAGCTTCAAGCAGCTAGCACAAACTGCGTTTGATTTAGAGTTCCAACGGCATCTATGAGTATAGGAGAAAACAGAGTGAAACTTAAAAATTCAAAGTGTTACTGCAAATGAATGCTTCAACCTAGAAGAACGAATTTGGGGGGGTGGCAGTGGCATTGGTGTACTGATCATTACCACCAAGTATCATCATGATTGGGTGAAAAAATATTTCTGAGATTTCAGGAAACTCGTACTTTTGTAGAAGCTTGGCAAACGCTTTCAAATGAAAGTGTTTTCCCTCAGGCTCTTCTTTGAGCTATTTTACGAGAAACAAAGCATAGAGAGAGCACTCAGAACTAATTCAGAGTGTCAAGTTCAACCATCAAGCACAAACCGTGTTTGATTTAGAGTTATAACTGCATCTATCAGTATACGTGAAAATGACATGAAACCCAAAATTTCAAAGTGTTCCTGCAAACGAATGCTTGAACCTATAAGAAGAAAATTTGGGCCTCCAATTGGGATTGGTGTACTGATCATTAGCGCTAAGAATCATCAAGATTGAGTGAAAAAAATATTTGCTGGGTTTTCAGGAATCTCGGAAGTTTGTGGAACCTTGGTGAATGCTTTCAAATGAAATTCTTTATTCCCTGCCTTTCCTTCATTCTACTTCAAGAGAGAGGGAAGAACACTTAGAGAGCACACTGAGAACTATTTCAGGGTGTCAAGTTTCATGTAGCTAGCACAAACCCTTTTTGAGTTAGAGTTCCAACTGCTTTTCTCCCTAAAGGGAAAATGGAGTGAAACATATAAATTCAAACTGTTTCTGCAAATGAACGTTTCAACCTAGAAAAACGAAATTTGGGGTGGGGGCAAGTGGGATTGGTGTACTGATCATTACCGCCAAGTATCATCAAGATTGGGTGAAAAAAATATTTGCTGGGATTTCAGGAAACTCGTAGTTTTGTGGAAGATTGGCAAACTCTTCAAATGAAAATGTTTTTCCCAAGTCGATGATTAGGGCTTCTTCAAGAGGGAACAATCCATACAGATAGCACTGAGAACTAATTTAGGGTGTCAAATTTCAAGCGGCTAGCAGAAACCCTGTTTTATTTAAAGTTTCAACTGCATCGATCACTATAGGAGAAAACAGAGTGAAACCTCAAATTTCAAAGTGTTCCTGCAAACGAACGCTTCAACCTAGAAGAACGAATTTTGGAAGCTTATGTGCAAAGTAAGTATTGATCATTACGGCCAAATATCAACAAGATTGAGTGAAAAAATATTTGCTGGGATTTTAGAAAACTCGGAGTCCTGTGGTATCTTGGCAAACACTATCAAATTAAATTGTTTATTCCCTGCCTTTCCTTCGGGGTACTTCAAGAGAGAACAAAACATAGAGAGCACACTGAGAACTAATTCAGTGTCCGAGTTTTCTAAAATCCCAGCAAATATTTTGTCACCCAATCTTGATGATATTTGGTGGTAATGATCAGTACATGAATCCTACTTGACCCCCCAAATATCGTTTTTTTAGGTTGAAGCATTAGTTTGCAGTATCAATTTGAATTTTTAGGTTTCACTCTGTTTTCTCTTATAGTGATAGATGCAGTTGGCACTCTAAATCAAACAGGGTTTGTGCTAGCTGCTTGAAACTTGACACACTGAATTATTTCTGAGTGCTCTCTCTACGGTTTGTTCCCTCTAGAAGAAACTGTATGCAGAGACTGGGTAAAAACACTTTCATTTGAAGCATTTGCCAAGCTTCCACAAAACTACGAGTTTCCTGAAATCTCAGCAAATATTTTTTTTCACTCAAACTTAATGATACTTAGATGTAATGATCAGGGCACCAATCCCACTTGGCCCCCCAAATTTTGTTCTTCTGGTTTGAAGCGTTCGTTTGCAGAAACAATTCGAATTTTTAGGTTTCACTTCATTTTCCCCTTTAGGGAGATAAACAGTTGGAACTCTAAATCAAACAGGGTTTATGCTAGCTGCTTGAAAATTGACACAATGATTTACTTCTCAATAGGCTCTCTATATTTTGTTCCCTCTTGAAGTAGAAGGAAGGAAAGGCTGGGAAAAAATTTCATTTGAAATAGTTTGTTTAGATTCCAAAGAACTCTGAGTTTTCTGAAATCCCAGCCAATATTTTTTCTCCCAATCTTGATGATACTTGTCCATAATAATCAGTACTTTCTTCGCACATGGGCCCCCAAAATTTGTTGTTCTATGTTGAAGCGTTCGTTTGCAGGTACACCTTTAAATTTTCGGTTTCACTCTGTTTTCTCCTAGTGATCGGTGAAGTTGGAACTCTAAATCAAACACAATTTGTGCTAGCTGCTTGAAATTTGACACACTGAATTACTTCTCAGAACACTCTTTATGCTTTGTTCTCTCTTGACTTTTCCCCAAGCTGAGGCTAGGAAAAATCAGTTTCATTTGAAAGGGTTTTCAAAGATTCCCCAGAACATCGAGTTTCCTGCATCCCTGCAAACATTTTTTCACCCGATCTTGATAATACCTGGCAGTAAAGATCGGTACTCCCGTCCCACTTGGCCAACCAAGTTTAGTTCTTCTAGGTTGAAGGGGTCTTTTGCAGGAACAGTTTGAATTTTTTGGTTTCACATCTTTTTCCCCTATAGCGATAGATGCAGTTGGAACTCTAAATCAAACAAAGTTTGTGCTAGCTGCTTGAAATGTGACACACTCAATTAGTTGTCAGTTCATTCTCTGTTTTGTTCCCTCTTTCAGCAGCCTTAAGCAGAGGCAAAGAATAATCACTTTTATTTAAAGCATTTGCTAAGCTTCCACAGAATTCCAAGATTAATGAAATTCCAGAAAATATTTTGTTTTCAGGAACACTTTGAATTTTTAAGTTTCACTTCATTTTCCCAATAAGTATTCTCCCAGTTGGAACTCTAAATCATACATGGTTTGTGCTAGCTGATTGAAACTTGACACACTTAATTACTTATCAGTGTACTCTCTCTATCCTTTGTGCCCGCTTGCAGTAGTCTTAAGCTGAGGAAAGGAAAAATTACTTTTCTTTGAAAGCGTTTGCCAAGCTTCCATAGAACTCCGAGTTTACTGAAATCGCAGCAAATATTTTTCACTCTATCATTTTGATATGTTCCAGGAATCATCTGTACTCCAGCCACACTTGCCTCTCTAAATTTTGTACTTCTAGGTCAAAGTTTTCCTTTTGCAGGAACACTGAAGTTTTAGGTTTCACTTCGATTTCCCCTATAGGTATACTCCCAGTTGGAACTCTAAATGAAACACGATTTCTGCTAGTTGCTTTAGAAATTCGACACAGTGAATTAGTTTTCAGAGTGCTCTCTATACATTCTTCCCTCTTGAAGTAGACCCAAGAAGAGGCAAGGAAAAATCAGTTTCATTTGAAATCGTTTGCCAAACTTCCCCAGAATATAGCGTTTCCTGCTAATTTTTTTTCACCCGATCTTTTGGATACTTGGCCATAATGATCCATAATGATCGGTACTCCAGTCACACTTGGGCCCCCTAATTTCGATCTTCTAGGTTGAAGCATTCCTTTGCAGGAACACTTTGAAATTTTAGTTTTCACTTTGTTTACCCCTATAGGGATAAATGCAGTTGGATCTCTAAATCAAACCGGGTTTGTGCTAGCTGCTTGAAACTTGACACACTCAGTTAGTTCTCAGTGCAGTCTCTATGTTTTTTTTTCCCTCTTGAAGTACCCTTAAGAAGAGGCAAGGAATAATCATTTTCATTTGAAAGCATTTGCCAATCTTCCAGAGAAATATGAGTTTACTGAAATCCCAGCAAACAATTTTTTCACCCCATCTTTTTGATACTTGGACATAACGATCAGTATTCTAGTCACTCTTGGATCCCCAAATTTCCATTTCTAGGTTGAAGCATTCCATTTCCAGTTTGAAATTTTAGGTTTCACTCTTTTTTCCCCTAAGGGGATAGATGCATTTGGAACTCTAAATCAAACATGGTTTGTGCTAGCTGCTTGAAACTAGACACACTCAATTATTTCTCTGCACTCTCTATGCTTTGTTCCCACTTGCAGTAGCCTTAGGCCGAGGCAAGGAATAATCAGTTTCATTTGAAAACCTTTGCCAAGCTTCCACAGAATTCCGAGTTTACTGAAACTCCAGCAAATATTTTTTCACCCAATCTTTTTGATACTTGGCCATAATGATTGGTAATCCAGTTGCACTTGGACCCCAAATTTCCATCTTCTAGGTTGAAGTGTTCCTTTGCAGGAACACTTTGAAATTTTAGGTTTCACTTTGTTTTCCTCTATAGGGATAGATGCAGTTGGAACTCTAAATCAAACACGGTTTTTGCCAGCTGCTTCAAACTTGCAGATTCAATTAGTAGTCAGTGCATTCTCTATGCTTTGTTCCCTGTTGCAGTAACCTTAAGCAGAGGCAAGGAAAAAATCACTTTCATTTGAAAGTGTTTGTCAAGCTTCCACAGAATGCCGAGTTTACTGAAATCACAGCAAATATTTTTTCACCCGATCTTGATGATACTTGGCAGTAATGATTGGTACTCTATTCCAACTTGGCCCCCCAAATTTAGTTCTTCTAGGTTGAAGTGTTTGTTTTTGGGAACACTTTGAATTTTTAAGTTTCACTACGTTTTCCCCAATAGGTTTACTTTCAGTTGGAACTCTAAATTACACAGGGTTTGTGCTATTTGCTTGAAACTTGGCACACTCAATTAGTTGTCAGTGCCCTCTCTAAGCTTTGTTCCCTCTTGCAGTAGTCTTAAGCAGAGGCAAGGGAAAATCACTTTCATTTGAAAGTTTTTGCCAAGATTCCACAGAACTGTGAGTTTACTGAAATCCCAGCAAATATTTTTTCATCTGATCTGGTTGATACATTCCATGAATCATCTGTTCTCCAGCCACACTGGGCTCCCCAAATTTTGTACTTCTTGGTTGAAGCGTTCGTTTGTAGGAACACTTTGAATTTTTAGGTTTCACTTCATTTTCCACTATAGGTATACCACATTTGGAACTCCAAATCAAACACGGTTTGTGCTACCTGCTTGAAACTTGATACACTCAATTAGTTGACAATGCACTCCCTATGCTTTATTCCCTTTTGCAGTAGCTAACCATAATCCTAACAGTAACTCTAACACTAATACCAACTGTAACTCTAACCCTAATTCTAACACTTACCCTCACCCTAAACCTAATCCTAACCCTAATCCTTACAATAACTCTAACAACAATCTTAAACCTAACACTCTAAACTTAACCCTAACCCTAACACGTAAACTATCCCTAAACGTAACCCTAACACTTACCCTAATTCTTACCCTAACAATAATCCTAACTTTCCCCAATAGGTATACTCCCATTTGGAACTCTAAATCAAACAGGGTTTGTGATAGCTGCTTGAAACTTGACACCCTCAATTAGTTGTCAGTGCACTCTGTATACTTTGTTCTCTCTTGTAGTATCCTTAAGCAGAGGCAACGTAAAAATCACTTTGCTTTGAAAGTGTTTGCCAAGCTTCCACAGAACTCTGAGTTTACTGACATTCCAGCAATTATTTTTTTTTTTTACTCGATCTTGTTGATACCTTCCAGGAATCATCTTTACTCCAACCACACTTGGCTCCCTAAATTTCGTACTTCAATGTTAAAGTGTTCTTTTGCAGGAACTCTTTGAATTTTTAGGTTTCACTTCGTTTTCCCCCATAGGTATACTACCAGTTGGAAATCTAAATCAAACAGAGTTTGTGCTAGCTGCTTGATCCTTGACATGCTCAATTAGTTCTCAGTGCCCTCTCTGTGCTTCTTTTCCTTTTACAGTACACTTAAGCAGAGGCAAGGGAAAATCACTTTCATTTGAAAGCATTTGCCAAGCTTCCACAGAACTCCAAGTTTACTGAAATCCCAGCAAATACTTTTTCACTCGATCTTGATGATACTTGGCTGTAAAGATTGGTACTGCAGTCACACTTGGGCCCCCAAATTTAAATCTTCTAGGTTGATGGTTTCTTTGCAGGAACATTTGAAATTTTAGGTTTCACTTCATTTTCTTATATAGAGATAGATGCAGTTGGAACTCTGAATCAAACAAGGTTTGTGCTAACTGCTTAAACCTTGACACACTGAATTAGTTCTCAGAGCACTCTATATGCTTTGTTTCCTATTGCAGTAGCCTTAAATAGAGGCAAGGAAAAATCACTCATTTGAAAGTGTTTGCCAAGATTCCCCAGAACACCTAGTTTCCTGCACTTCCAGTAAATATTTTTTCACCCAATCTTATGGTTATGTTGCAGAAATCATCAGGACTCCAATTGCACGTGGCTCCCCAAACTTTGTTATTCTAGGTTAAAGCGTTCGTTTGCAGGAATACTTTGAATTTTTAGGTTTCACTTCGTTTTCCACTATAGGTATACCCCATTTGGAACTCCAAATCAAACACGGTTTGTGCTACCTGCTTGAAACTTGATACACTCAATTAGTTGACAATGCACTCCCTATGCTTTATTCCCTTTTGCAATAGCTAACCATAATCCTAACAGTAACTCTAACACTAATACCAACTGAAACTCTAACCCTAATTATAACACTTACCCTCACCCTAAACCTAATCCTAACCCTAATCCTTACAATAACTCTAACAACAATCTTAAACCTAACACTCTAAACTTAACCCTAACCCTAACACGTAAACTATCCCTAAACGTAACCCTAACACTTACCCTAATTCTTACCCTAACAATAATCCTAACTCAAACCCTAACCATAACCCTAAAATGAACCTTAACCTTATCATAACCCTATAAATAACCTAACCATAAACCTAACACTAAACAGAAACCTTAACCTAACATTATCTTAACCCTAACCCTAAACCTAAACCTAACACTAACTCTAACCCTAACCCTAAACCTAACCCTAATCCAAAACCTATACCTAGCCCTTACACTAACCCTAACCCTAACACTAATATTAACTTTAACTCTAACCCTAACCCTCACTCTAAACCTAAACCTAAATCTGACACCAACCCTAACTCTAACCCTTAAACTAACACAACCCTAAACCTAAACCTAACTCTAACCCTAATACTAACCATAAGAATAATCCTAACCCTAAACCTAACCCTAATACAAACCCAAACCCTAACCCTAACACTAACAGAAACCCTAAACATAATCCTAAACATAACACTAACAGTAAACCCAACGCAAACATAACACTAATTATAACACTAACCCTAACATAACCCTAAACCTAACCTGAACCTAACCCTAAATATAACACTAAAACTAAATTTACTTCTAACCCTATTCCTATCCCTAACACTAACTCTAACCCTATCCCTTATTCTAAATCTAAGCCTAATGCAAACCCTAACCCTAATCACTAACTCTAACCTAAAAACTAACCCTAATCCTAGAACTACACCTAACACTAACCATCACCATTACCCTAAATCTAAACGTTAGCCTAACATTAACCCGAACCCTAACACTTACCCTAACACTAAACCTAACCATAACCCTCACCCTAACACAAATTCTAACTCTAACTCTAACAATAACTCTAACACTAACCCTAAACCTAGAACTAAACCTAAACCTAACCCTAACACTAACCCTAACCCTAACACTATCATAAATCTCACTGTAACTTTAAACCTAACCCAAACCCTAAACCTAACACTAAATCTAACACTAACCCTAATCCTAACCCTAATGCAAACCCTAACCATATCCCTGACTCTAACCAGAATTCAAACCCTAAGCCTAACCCTTACACTAACCCTATCCCTAACACTAACCTTAACACTATTCTAACCATAAATCTATCCCTAACACTAACACTAACCCTAACCATAAACCTAACATTAAAACCAACCCTAACCCTAATCATAATTCTAACACTAACCTTAAAAATATCCCGAACCATAACATTATCCCTAACTCTAACTCTAACACTGAAACTTACCATATTCCTAAATCTGACAATAACCCTGACACTAACCCTAACCAGAAGATCCTAACAATAATCATAACCCTAACCCTAACAGTAACCCTAAACCTAACTTTAACACTAACACTAACCCTAACACTTATTTAACCATAATTCTAACCCTAAATCTAAAACTTACCTTAACCCCAAACCTAAGACCAACTGTAACACCCTAAAGCTAACCCTAAATCTAACTCTAACACAAACCCTTACTCTAACCCTAAACTTAACCTAACCTAACCCTAACACTAACCCTAACCCTAACTCAAAATATAACCATAACCCTAACACTAACTCTAACTGTTACAGTAACCTTAACCCTAACCCAAAAACTAACTCTAGTCATAACCCTAACCCTAAAAATAACCCTAAACCTAACACTAAACCTATTGCTAATTTTAAACCTAACCATAACCATGACACTAACACTAACCCTAACCATAAGACTAAACATAAAACCTAACCCTAAGCCTAATGCTAACCCTAACTTTAACCCTAAACCTAAAACTAATGCTAACCCTAACACTAAACCTATCCTTAACCCTAACCCTAAATATAACACTAAACCTTGTTGGAGTCTGTAAACAAGTCAGGATGGTGCCTGGAATTTTGCCAGGGGGAGTGGTTTGTGAGGTTGTGCCAGGGAGCCATTAAGGGTGGAGATTTCTTATTAGTTGACTGGCTGTATCTAGTTTATGTTAATTAAGAAAAGCTGTGTGGAATGTATATATACCCTTCCTGTCCTACAATAAACTACTCCCACTCCTGCTGTATCAATCTACACAAGTTGTTCCTCACTCCCCCAGCCCAGTTATTTTGTTGCAGCTGGCCTGCGACAGATGGTGGCCCGTTACGGGGATCCCCAGGATGGTGGCCCATTACGGGGAGCCCCAGGACACTCGGGGGTAAGTGATGAAAAAAAAAAAAAAGCTGCCTGTCCATAGATAGGACGGGAGCAAATCTGCTCATCCCTAGACAGATAGGGCGAGAGGAAAAATGGCCATTTTGAGAAAATGGAGAAGATTGATACAGTATGTTTTGTCTCATTGTATTGTATTGTTTTTGTGCTGAAAATATGGAAGGGGTGAGAAGTAAATTACTAAGGGAAGGAGGCACCCCAGTGGAACCAAGAATAGTTAGGGAATGTGTTGATGGAAGCCCAGGATCTCTCGTCAGAAAGAAGAAAGTTCAGAGAAGAAAGGATTATCAGGAAAAAAAAAAGTTGCAACAAAAGGCTATTACTGAATACTTTTCATTACCGGAGGGTACGTGAGTCGGTGCGGCAGCTGCCAGCCTAACCCTAACACTATTCCTACCCTGAAACCTAACCTAACACTAAACCTAACCCTAACCAAAACCATAAATCTAAACTTAATCCTCTCTGTAAAGCTAACACTAACCCTAAACTTAACCTTAACATAAATCCTTACCCTGACCCTAAAAAAATCCTAACTGTAACCCTAGTCCAAACCCTAACCCGAACCAAACCCTAACGCAAACCCTAAACCTAACCCTAACACTAACTCTAACCCTAACAGTAACCATAACACTAACCTTAAACCTAACACTAACCCTCAAACTAACCCTAAACATATTCCTAAATCTAACATTACACCTAACCCTAAACCTAACCCTAAACTTAACCCTATTCCTAACCTTAACCATAACATTAATCCTAACTCTAACTCTAACCATAATACTACTATGAACATTAACCCTAACCATAAAACTAACTCTAACCCTAAGCCTAATACTAACCCAAAACCTAACACTAATTCTAAACCTAACACTAACCATAAACCTCACACTAATCCTTACACTAACACTAGCCCTCATTCTAACTATAGCAGTAAACCTAACACTAACCCTAACTATAACACTAACCCTAATGCAAACCCTAACATTAACAGTAATCCTAACAATAACTCTAATCCTTCAGGTAATCCTAAAACTAACACTAACCATAACCTTAATCCTAATACAAACTTTAACCCTAACCCTAAACCTAATCCTAACCCCAACACTAACCCTAACACTAACCCTAAACTTAACCCTAATCCTAACTGTAACCCAAAACATAAAAAATGCCCTAACCCTAACACAAACCCTAACACTAATCCTAATCCTAACACTAACCTTAACCCAAACTCTAACACTAACTCTAACCCTAACTGTAACCCTAAACCTAAACCTAACACTAAACCTAACCCTAATTTTAACCTAACCCTAAGTCTTACCCTAACCGAAACACTAACCCTAATCATAAGAGTAACCCTAACATTGAACCTAAATCTAACCACAACCCAAAACCTAACACTAAATTTAATCCTAACACTATCACTAAAACTAACCTAAACATAACCATAATGCTAACCCTAACACAAAACATGAACCTAATCCTAAGGCTAACCCTAACACTAACCCTATTCCTAAACCTAACCATAAACATAACAGTAACCCTCACCCTAACCCTAACCTGAAGAGTAACTGTAAACATAGCCCTAACCCTAACACTATTGTTAAACCTACTCCTAACCCTGACACTAAAACCAACCCTAAAACTAACCCTAACACTAAACCTAACAGGAAGATAACCCTAACACTAACACTAACAATAAACATAAATATAATCCTAAACCTAACACTAACCCTAAGACAAACCCTAACGCTAACACTAACAGTAACCCTAACCCAACCCTAACCCTAACAATAACCCTAACAGTAACCCTAATGCAAATCTAACACTAACACTAATCCTAACCCTAACCCTTATTCTACCTCTAAACCTAACCTAACACTTACTGTATCTCTAATCTTAACCATAAATCTAACCCTAACACTAACCCTAACCCTAACCAGAACCAGAACCCTAACCCTAACACTGACCTTAACACTAACCCCAACACTAATCCTAAACCTAAGGCTATCCCTAACACTAACCCTAATGCTAATCCTAACACTAACCCTAAAACACACCCAAACCTAACACTAAACCTAAACCTATCTCAAACCGTAACACCAACCCTAATCATAACCTTAACCCTAACCCTAACACTAACACTAACCCTAATGCAAATCCTAACCACAATCCCAATCCTAACCTAACACTAACCCTAACAAAAACCCTAAACCTAACCATAACACTAAACCTAACCCTAACCGTGCCCTAACCCTAAGCATACCTGAAATCCTAAACCTAACCCTAACACTAATCCTAACCATAATCCGTACCTTAACCCTAAACCTAACCCTAGCCCTAATCCTAATACTAAATCTAACCCTAACCCTAACCATAACCATAACACTAAACCTAAATCTAACCCTAACCCTAGACAAACCCTAAACCTATTCCCAAACACAACACTATACCTAATACTAAACATAACCCTAAAACTAACCCTAACACTAACTCTAACCATAACACTAAACTTAATCCAAACCCTAACCCTAACACTAACCCTAAAACAAACCATAACCCTAACACTAAACTTAAACCTAACCCTAACCCTAACTCTAACCCTAACACTAACCCTAACCGTAACCCTAATCCAGCCCTAACATAAACCTAACACAAACCCTATAGGAAAACACAACCCTAACCATAACCTAACACTAATGCTAGCCCTTACCTAAACCTAACCCTAACCCTAACACAAACACTAACCCTAACACTAACCCTAACCCCAACACTAATTTTGTCACTAAACCTAACCCTAACACTAACACTAACACTAACAGTAACACTCACCCTAACTTTAACCCTATACCTATCTTACCTGTAACCATAAAACTAAACCTAACCCTAACCCTATGGCTCACTCTAACCTTCTTACTAACCATAACCCTAAGTGTATTACAAACGCTAACTATAACCCTAACACTAACCCTGAATCTATGTATAACACTAACCCCAAAACTAACCCTAACATTAACCCTAACCCTGACATTAACCAAACACTAACCCTACCGTAACACTAATTCTAGCCCAAACCCTAACCCTAAAAGTAACCATAAACATATCCCTAACACCAATATTATCCTTTACTTTATCTCTAACACTACCAGTAACACTAATACATACACTAAACCTAACCCTATCCTTAAACCTAACACTAACCCTAAACCGAAAAAACCCTAACCCTAACCCTTTCCCTGACACAAACTGTAACACTAACACTAACCCTATCCTACCTGTATCCCTAAAACTAACCCTAAACCTAATCCTAAGCCTCATTCTAACTCTAATCCTAACCATAACTCTAACCCTAATCCTATCACTAACCCAACACAAACCCTAAACCTAACCCTGAACCTAACACAAAACATATCCGTGAACCTAACACTAATATTAAAACTAACCCTAACCCTAAACCTAACTCTAAAACTAATCCTAAATGTAACCCAAACATTAACTCTAACCCTAACCCTAAAACTAACCCTAAACATAACCCTACTCCTAACTCTAAAACTAACTCTAACACTAACTGTAACCCTAACCATAACATTAACCCTACCCCTAACCCTAGCACTAACTCTAAACCTATCCCTAATGCTAAAATTATTCCTAACCCTAACCCTAACAAACACTAAAGCTAACCCGAAAGCTAATTATATCCCTAACACTAATCCTAACCCTCACACTAACATGAACCCTATACCTAATATTAAAAATAACCCTAACCCTTACCCTTACACTAAACCTAAGACTCACAATAACCCTAACCCTAAACCTAAAACTAACCCTAAACATAAATGTAACACTAACTCTAGCCCCAACACTAGGCCTAACACTAACACTAACACTAAACCTATCCCTAAACCTAACACAATCCCTAAAACTAACCCTAACACTAACACTAACCATAAACCTTAATCTAAACCTAACACTAACCCTAACCATAATACAAACTCGAACCCTAAACATAGCTATAACAATAACCCTAACAATAACCCTAACACTAACCTTAACAATAACACTCACCCTAACCTAACCCTAGCACTAACCCTAATCTTAACCCTAAAACCAACACTAACCATAACCCTAATGCTTACATGAAACCTAAACCCAAACCTAACACTAAACCTAACCATAACCCTAACCCTAAACCTAACACTAACACTAACCCTAGACCTAAAACATATGCTAACCTTAAACTAACCCTAAACCTATTCCTAACCCTAACACTACCACTAACCATAACCCTAAACCTATCCCTAAACCTAAAATTAACCCTAATTCTAACCCTAAACCTAACCCTAATCACAAAGACAACCTTAACCCTAAACCTAACCCTAACCCTTACCTAAGACTAACATTAACCCTAAAGCTAACAATAACCCTTACCTTAACTCAAATCCTAACCCTAACTCTCATCCTAACCCTAACCCTAAAACTGAAAGTAACCCTAATCCTAACCCTAACTTTAACCTAACATTATCCCTAACCTTAAACCTAACATGAACCCTAACACTAACCATAACAAAACCCTAACCCTAACCATATCTCTAACACTAAACCTAACCTTAATATTAACCCTACCCAAACTCTAACCCTAACCGTAACCCTAACATTAACTTAACACTAATCCTAATCCTAACCCTAACACAAGCACTAACCCTTACCATAACTGCAACCCTAACAGTTACTCTAACATTAACCCAAACCTTAAAACTCACCTGAAACCTAACCCTAAACTTAAACCTAAACTTAACACTAAACCTAAACATATCCATAACACTAACTTTAAACCTAACTCTAAACCTTACACAAACACTAATCCTGAACTATTGTAACACTAACTCTAAGCCTAACAATAACCCTAATCATAACCCTTACACAAAGCCTAATACTAACCGTAACATGAATCCTAATACTATCCCTAATGATAACCCTAATCCTAACTCTAACACTAACCCTAAACCTAACCCTAACCCTAATACTAATCAAAAACTAACCCTAACCCTAACTCTAACCCTAACTCTAATCCTGAACTAACCCTAACCCTAACCGTTACCTAACCCTAACGTAACCCTAACCCTAACTCTAACACGAACATGAACACTAACCCTAACTCTAACCCTATCACTAACCATAAGCTTAAACCTAGCCCTAAACCTAACACTAACCATAATACTATTCCTAACACTAACACTAATCCTAAACCTCACACTAACCCTAACCCTAACCCTAACACTAAAATCAACCCTAACACTAATTCTAAACCAAATACTAACTGTAACGCTAACAGTAACCCTAACCCTAACATAACACTAAACCTAAATTTAACCCTAATTGAAACACTAACCCTATACATATCTCTAACCCCAACACTATTTCTAATCCTAACCCTAAACATAAACCTAACAGTGACACTAAGCCAAATGCTAAATTTAACCCTAACCCTATTCCTAAACCTAATTCTAACCCTAACACTAACCCTAACCCTATTTCTAATTCTAAACTTAAAACTACCCTAAACCAGCACTAACCCTAACACTAACACTAACCCTAAACCTAAATCTAAACTTAACATAAACTCAACCCTAACATTAACCCTAACAAAAATCCTAAACCTATCACTAACTCTAACCCTAATACTAACCATAAGGCTAACCCTAAACCTAACCCAAACACAAAACCTAAACCTAACCCTAACCCTAACAAAAACCCTAACCCCAAGACTAATCCCAACCCTAACCCGAACCATAACCTAATTCTAACAGTAACCCAAACCCTACTGTAACCATAACCCTAACTCAAAACCTTAAATTTAAAATAAACCTAAACATAAACTGAAACAAAGCACTAAACCTAATCTTAACCCTAAACGTAACATTAACCCTAACATTAACCAGAACCCTAACACTATCTCTAAACCTATTCCTAAACCTAACACTATTCCTAACCCTAACACTATCACTAACACTAAAAATAAGCCTAACCCTAAACCTAATGCTAACCCTAACACTAACCATAACCCTAATACTAACACGAACCCTAATCCTAACCCTAACACTAATGATAACCCTAACAGTAACCCTAACGCTAACACTAACCCTAAAACTAATACTAAACTTAACACTAACACAAAACCTAACCATAACCATAAACATAACCCTCAATCTAATACTAACCCTAACCCTAGACTAACCGTAATCCTAACTCTAACCATAACACTAACCCTAACGCTAATTCTAACCCTAACCCAAATCATAATCCAACGATAACCATAAATTTAACCCTAACACAAATTCTATCCATAACACTAAACCTAATACAAAAACTAACCCTAACAATAAAGATAACCCTAAATCTAAACTTAAACCTAAACATAACCGTAACCCTAACCCTAAGTAAACCTAACCCTAAACTGAACCCTAACACAAGCCCTATCCCTAACCCTAACCCTAACCCTAACACTAATTTAACCTAGACCTCACTCTAACTTAACTCTAACCCTAAACATAACCCTAACCCTAGCCCTAAACCTAACTTTAACCCTAACCGTAACCCTAACCATAAACCTAAACCTAAACCTAACATGAATCCTAATTTTTACCCTAACATGAACCGTAAATCTAACACAAACCCTAATTAATACTAACTTTAAACCTAACCCTAACACTAATCTTAACACTAACCCTTAACCCAATCCCAATACAAACCATTACCCTAAAGCTAACACTAACCTAAACCCTAAGCCTGACACTAACCCTAACCCTAACCCTAAAAGTAATACTAACTCTAAACTTAACACTAACCCTAAACCAAAATTTTACCCTAATCCTAACCCTAACCATAACTGTAACCATAACCCTAACCCTACACCTAATACTAACACAAACCATAAACCTAACCTGAACTCTAACCCTAACAGCAACCTTAACCCTAAACCTAACACTACCCCTAAGACTAACACTAATCCTAACTTTGACTCTAACCCTAACCCTAACCATACCACTAACCCTAACAATAATCCTAATCCTGATCCTAACTCTTATCCTCACCCTAAATCTAACCATAAGCTAACCCTAAACCTAACCCTAATCCTAACATTAACCATAAACCTAATTATAACCTAACCCTAACCCTAAACCTAACACTAACTATAAGACTAAAGCTAACAATTACCCTAATCTTAACCCTAACATGAACCCTAAACCTAAATTTAACCAAACCTAAACGTAATCCTAAACATAACCCTAACACTAATACTAACCCTAACCATATCTTGATACCTACCTCACCTAAACCTAACCCTAACCCTAATTTTAACCATAAATGAAATCTTAAACATAATCCTAACTATAACCCTAAGAGAAATCCTAACCCTAACCCTAACACTAACCCTAACACTAACAATAAATTTAACTCTAACCCTAAACCTAAACCTAAAACTAACCCTTACCCTAAACCTACCACTAACCCTAACAATAACCCTAAACCTAAGCCTAACTCTGACCCTCACCTTAATTCTAACCATAAGCTAACACTAAACCTAACCCTAATCCTAACACTAACCCTAAACCTAAGTATAACCCTAACCCTAACACTAACACTAACTCTAAACCTAACCCTAAATTTAAAACTAAACCTAACACTAACCCTAACCTTAACCCTAACTTGAACCCTAAACCTATCCCTAACCCTAATCCTAAACCTAACCCTAACACTAATACTAACCCTAACCCTATCTTGAACCCTAACTCACCTAACCCTAACCCTAACTGCAACTCTAAGACAAATTCTAAACCTAACCCTAACACTAAACCTAATCCTATCGCCAACACTAACCCTAACACTAAACCTACACTAACACTAATTTTAACCCTAACCCTAAACTAAACCTTACCCTAACCCTAACCCTTACCCTAAACCTTACCTAACACTTACACTAAACCTAAACCTAACAGTAACCCTAACCCTAACGCTAAACCTGATCCTAACCATAACACTAACCCTAACTCTAAACCTAATTTTAATCCTAATCCTATCACTAACCCTAACTCTAACCCTATCCCTAAAGTATCAGTAACTCTAACTGTAACTCTATCCCTAAACCTAAACTCAACCCTTACTCTACCCGTATTAATAACCCTAAAATTAACATAACCCTAACACTAAACCTAACCCTTACACTAACCTAAGCCTGAACCCTAACACTAACCCTAAACCTAACCCTGACATAAACCATAAAACTAACCTAACACAAACCCTAACCCTAACAGTAATTTTAACTCAAACACTAACCCTAATCCTAAATGTAAACCAAAACCTAATCTTAACAATAACCCTAAATCTAACTCTATCCCTAACACTAACACTTACTGTAACCCTAATCCTAACCCTAACCTAACACTAACCCTAAGCCTCACCATAACCCTAACCCTAACTGTAACACTAACCCTAATTCTATCTCTACATTAACCCTAAATCTAAGTCTAATACGAACCCCCAAACTAATCTTAAACCTAACCATAACCCTAAAGGTAACACTAACCCTAATCTTAAGCCTAACCCTAGACCTAAACCTAACACTAACCATAACCATAACCCTAAAACAAATCTTAACTATAACTGTAAACCAAACACTAACCCTAACCCTATACCTAACCCTAGCACTAAACCAAACCCTAACCCTAAACCTAAAACTAACCCTAAAACTAACCATAACCCTAATTCTAAACCTAAACCTAACCCTAACCCTAACACTAAACCTAACACTAACCCTAACCGTAAACCTAACGTTACCCTACTGCTAATACTAACCATATACCTAACACAAACCCTTTAGCACAACATAACCCTAACCATAACCTAACACTAACCCTAACCCTTACCTAAATGTAACCCTAACCCTAACATGAACACTAACCCTAACACTAACTTTAACCCTAACCTAACACTAACACTAACCCCAACACCAACTTTGCCACTAACCCTAACCCTAACCCTAACCCTAACATTAACACTAACCCCAATACTATACCTAACCTACCCGTAACCATAAAACTAATCATAACTCTAACCCTACCTGTCATGCTAACCCTCTTCTTAACCTTAACCCTAATTGTAACACTAACTCTAATTCTAACCCTAACACTATCCCTAAACCTATGTATAACACTAACCCAAACACTAATCCTTAACCTAACTGTAACCCTAAACGTAACACTCATCCTAACCCTAACCCTAACACTAAACCTATGTTTTAACACTAACTCTTACAGAAAATCTAAACCTAAACCTTACCCTAACACAAACCATAATTCTTACCCTAACACTAACCATAACCCTAAGCATATTGCTAATTCTAAAACTAACCCTAACCCTAACCGGAACCCTAACCCTAACCGTAACCCTCACCCAAAAACTAACCTTAATCCTAACCCTAAACTTAACCCTAACATTAACCAAAACCTAATCCTACCATAACACTAATTCTAGAACTAACCCTAACCCTAAAAAAACCCTAAACATATAACTAACCCTAACACTATCCCTAGCTTTAATCCTAACACTAACACTAACACATACACTAAACCTAACCCTAACCCTAACCCTCACACTAACTGTAACCATAACAAAAACACTGACCCTAAACCCTAATCCTAACCCTCACCCTAACACTAACCCTAAACTTAACCCTCACTCTAAACATAACCCTAAATCTAACCCTAACGCTAAACGTTACCCTAACCCTAACACTAACTCAAACACCAACCCTAACCCTTTGAATCTAAGACTATCAAACCTGGGGTGCAAATTATATTTTGTGAAAGATCAACTCTGCTGAGTATCAAAGAAATCCACTGAAACTATTGTTGTACATATCAGTACATAGAGATTCTTCTGCAAAATCCTAAAGTGAGGTAGTATAAATTGTACCTACTTGATTCTGCATAGAGGTACTTCCACCAGGAACAAAGCACAGAGTGAGCAATGAGAACTGATTTTTTATGCCAAGTTACAGCAGTTACCACAGACCATGTTTGATTTTGAAGCTCTATTTTTATCCACCAGTATAGTGCAAAGTAAAGTGAAACCTGAAAATTCAAACTGTTCCTGTCTGAAAACTGTTGAACCTAAGAGAACCAAACATGAGAAATAAAGTGTGTTTAGTGAAATGGTGAATCCTCCTGAGTATCAAAAAAATCCAATGAAAAAAATTTGCAGCTCTTTCAGTATATGGGAATTTTTCTTCTCATTCCTAAAACACTGAAAGACCAATCTGTTCCTGCAAGCCTCTGCTTAAATCTAAATTAACCCCCCACCAAAAAAAAAAAGAAAAAAGAGTGAACACTGAGAAATGATTGTGTGTATGAATCTTCAAGAATATAGCAAAACCATGTTTGATTTCTAGCACACTTGCCACCATCGCTATAGTCCAGAGTTAAACCTGCAAATTTAAATTCTTCTTCTGTGCAAACCTTTGTACCTAGCAGCACAAAACTTGTGGTAATAAGTGGGTATAACTAAAAGGTGAACCCTACTGAGTATCAAAGAAATACTATAAAAAACATTGTTGCAGCTCTTTCAGTACATAGGAATTCTACTGCTACCGTTAAAAACGTTTATAGATAAATGTGTTCCTTCCTTCCTCTACTTAGAGCTACTTTGATTAGGAACAATCCACAGAGTGATCATATAGAATGCACTGTGCGTGTAAAATTACAAACTGCTAGAATGATTTTGTTTGACTTTTAGCCTTATTTCTACCCATCTCTATAGTGCACAAGAAAGTAAAACCTAAAAATTCAAAATGTTCCTTTGTGCAAACAGGTTAACCTAGGAGTCCAAAACTGGAGGTACTAAGTTGGTTTAAAAAGTAGGTGAACCCCACCCAGAATTAAAGAAATCCAATGAAAAAAAAAAAGTGTTTCAACACTTTCAGTGTATTGGAATTTTTCTGCTAGCTCCTAAAACGAGTTAGTAGAGACAATTTCTGTGTGCTTCTGCTAAGAAAACTTCAAGCAGAAACAGTGTGAGCACTGAGAACTGATGTTGAATGTCAAGTTTCAAGCAGCAAGCAGAAACCATGTTTGAGTTGCATTTATATATTAATCCACTGTATAGTGCAAAAAGAAATGAAATCTGAAAATTCAAAAATGTGTGAAAAACCTTGAACCTATAAAAACCAAACATAAAGAGAAAAGTGTGTTTAGGCGAAGATGAAAAGTGCAGAGGATCCAAGGAAGGGAATGAAAAAGTTGTTGCAGCTCTTTCAGTATATTGGAATTATTCAACTAGCTCCTACAATGGAGAAAAAAAAATAAAAATAAATAAACAAAAAAATAAACTGTTCCTCCTTACATCAGCTTTCAGCAACTTTGACAAGGAACAACAGAGTGAACACTTAGAACTGATTGTGTGTGTGAAGTTTCAACCATCTAGCAAAAACAATGTTTTATTTGTAGCTCAATTTCCATCTTTCTCTAGACTGCAAAATGAAGGGAAACCTGAAAATTCAAACTGTTCCTGTCTGGAACCCATTGAATCTAGAAGACATAAACTTGGGGAACAATGTGAGTTTAGTAAAGGGATAAGTCATGCAGAGTATCAAAGCTATCCAATGAAAATAATTTGGCAGCTCTTTTTGTTCATGTGAATTTTCCTGCTAGCTTTGAAAGCACTGACAGAGAAGATTTTCCTGTGAGATTCTGCTTAGAGCTACATTGACCAGAAATAAACCACACAGTGACCACTTAGAACTGATTTTGTGTGTGAAATTTAAAGCTTTAAGAACATACCATGTTTGATTTGTAGCTCTATTTTCATCCATTTATTTAGGGCAAAACAAAGTGAAAGCTAACAATTCAAACAGTTCCTGTGTGCAAACCATTGAACCTAGACGTCCCAAACTGAGTTTACAAAGTGGGATTAGTGAATGGGTAAAGCCTTCTGAGTATCAAAGGAAGCCAACAAAAAGAAATGTTGTAGCTCTATAATTACATAGGGATTCTCCTGCTAGCTCCTAGGGTGAGTTAGTAAAAATAATTCCTGCATGCATGTGCTTAGAATTTCTTCCATCAGGAACAAACCACAGAGAGAGAACTCAGAAATGATTGTGTATGACATGTTTAGAGCAGCTAGAAAAAAACAGTGTTTGATTTGCTTCTCTATTTTTATGCAACTATATAGTGTCAAATGAAGTGAAACTTGAAAGTTCAAAATGTTCCTGTCTGCAAACCTTTGAAGCTATGAGAACCAATCTTGCGGAACGAACTGTGCTTAAAAAAAATAAATCCAGCTGAGTATAAAAGAAATAAAACCAAAAAAGTGTTGCAGCTCTTTAAATACATTGGAATTTTCTTGTTAGCTCCTAAAGCACAGATAAAGAAAGCTGTTCCTGCATGCCTCTGCTTAGAGCTGCTTTGACAAAAAAAAAAAAAAAAATCGACAGAGTAAACACTTATAACTGATTGTGTGTTTGAAATTTCAATCATATAGCTTTAAACCTAATCTAGCACTAACCCTAACCCTAAGACTAACCATAATCCTAACACCAACACTAATTATAATTCTAACCTAAACCCTAAATCTAACCTTAATTCTCTCTGTAACCATAACACTAACCTAACCCTAACCTTAACTTAAATCCTAACCCTAACCCTAAAAAAACCCTAACCCTAATCCTAACACTAAACCTAACACTAACCCTAACACTAAATCAAATCCTAACTTTAAAACTAAACTTAATCCTTACACTAACCCCAACACAAATACTAACCCTAATCCTAACCCTTAACCTAACCCTAAATCTAACCATAACATTAACCCGAACCCTAACCCTAACACTAACTCTAAAATTATCACTAACCCTAACACTATCCTTAACCCTAACCCTAACCCTAAACCAAACACTAAAACAAACATAACCGTAACCCTAAACCTAACGTTAATACTGACCGTAACCCTAACCCTTTCACTAACCGTAACCGTAACACTACCCTAACACTAACCCTAACCCTAATCCTAACTATAACCTTAAGCCTAACCTATGGTAAACCTAACCCTAATCCTAACCACTACATCTAATCCTAACACTATCCCTAATACTAACACTAACCTAACACAAAGTTTAACACTAACACTAACTCTAACTCCTATCCTAATCCTAACTGTAACTCCTAACTCTAACAATCAACCCTAAACCTAATACTACCTCAATCCCTAACAGTAATCCTAACCCTAACCTAATGTTAACTCTAACCCTAAACCCAACCGTAACAAGAAATCTAATCTGAAACCTAACCCAAACCTAACACTAACACTAACCCTAACCCTAAATCTAACCCTAAAACTCACAATAACCCTACACTACCCTAACCCTCACATTACCATTACATAACCGTAACCCTAATGTAGCCCTAACATTAACCCTAACCTTACACAAAACCTAACTCAAACTCATAGCCCTAAACCTTACCTAACTTTAACCCTAATCATTACATAACCCTAACCCTATACCTAACACTAAACTAAAACTAACCCTAACCAAAATGTTAACATTAACTCTTAACTAAGACTAAGCCTCACTCTATCCCTAGCAGAAAACCTAACACTAAACCGAACCCTAACCATAACACTTACCCTAACACTAACCCTAAGGCAAACCCTAACACTAACCCTAACACAAACCCTAACACTAACACTAATCCTAACACTAACTCTAATGCTAAAGGTAATCCTATTACTAACACTAACCATAATCCTAACCCTAACACAAACTTTAAACCAAACATTAACACTAAACCTAACCCTAAACTTTACCCCAACACTAACCCTAAAATTAAACCTAAAATTAACCCTAATCCTAACTGTAACCCTAAACCGAAAAATAACCCTAACCATAACACAAACCCTAAATCTAACCCTAATCCTAACACTAAACTTATCCCACACCCTAACACTAACTCTAACCATAACCATAACCTTAAACCTAACCCTGGTTTTTAACCTAACCATAAATCTTACCCTAACCTGAACACTAACACTAACCCTAACCATAACACTAACCCTAACACTGTACCTAAACCTAACCATAACCCTAACCCTAACATTATACCTAATCCTAACACTATCACTGAAACTAAAACTAAACCTTAACATACTGCTAACCCTAACACTAAACCTAAACCAAAATCTAAGACTAACCCTAACACTAACCCTATCCCTAAATCTAACACTAAACATAACACTAACCATCATTCTAACACTAACCCTAACACTAAATAACAACCTATACCTAAACCTAACCCTATTGCTAAAACTAACCATAACTCTAACACTAACACGAACCCTACACCTAACTCTGACACTAACCCTCACACTAATCCCAAATCTCATCTTTACACTAACACTAACCCTAGACAATCCCTAATGCTAACACTAACCCTACCCCAACCCTAACCCTAACCCTCACAATAACCATAACATTAACCCTAACACAAACCTAACACTAACACTAACACTAACCCTAACTCTAATCCTAATTTTACCTCTAAAGTAACTTAACACTTACTGTAACACTAAACCTAACCATAAACCTAACCCAAACACTACCCTAAAACTAAACATAAACAGAAAACTAACAATAACCCTAATTTTAACTCTAATCTTAACACTAGCCCTAAAATTAACACTAAACCAAATGCTAACCCTAACCCTAATGCTAACCCTAACACTAACCCTAAACCGAACCCAACAGTAACACTAACACTAAACATAATCCAAACCCTAACACAAACCCTAATCAGAATCTTAACCCTAACACCAACCCTAACCCTAACCATAAAGCTAATTGTAACTGTAATCCCAATCCTATCCTAACACTAACCCTAACACAAATGCTAAAACTAACCATAACACTAATCGTAACTCTAACCGTAACCCTAACGCTAACCATAACACTAACCATAAACTGAAGAAAAACCCTAACCCAGAACATAATTCTAAACTTAACCTAATCATAACCCTAACCATAAACTAACCCTAAACCTAACCCTAACCTTAAAACTAAACCTAACCTTAACCCTATCCCTAACCCCAACCCTAAACCTAAACCTAACACTAACCGTAACCCTAATGGTAACCATAACACTTACCCTAACCCTAACCTAACACTAATTCTAACCATAATCTTATCCATAAGGCTACACCTAAACCTAAACCTTATCCTAACTTTAACCTTAACATTTACCCTAAAACTAACCATAACCTAACCATAAACCTAACTCTTAAACTAACCCTAACACTTAACCTAACCCTAAGCCTACACTTATCCTAACACTAACCCTAAACTTAAACCCAACTCTAAGTCTAACCCTAACCCTTACACTAAAAGTAACTCTTAAACTAACACTAACACTTAACATAACCCAAATCCTAACCCTTAGCATAACACTTACTTTAACAGTAACCCTAAATATAACACTTAACCTAAGCCTAACCCTATCTCTATTTGTTTCACTAAACCTAAACCTAAACCTAACAATAACACTTACCCTAAACCCTATCCTACCCGTATCCCTATAACTAATCCTAAACCTAAACCTAAGCCTCATTCTAACTTTAATGATAACCATAACCCTAAGCCTAATACTATCACTAACCCTAAAAGAAACCCTAAACCTAACACTTACCCTAAAATAACCATATCCCTGAACCTAATACTAACACTAATCCTAACCCTAAACCTAACTCTAAAACTAACCATAAACCCAACCCAAACCCTAGTCCTAACCCTAACTCTAAACCTAACAATGACACTAAACCTAACCCTAAAAATAGCACTAACCCTAACCCAACCATAGCACTAAACCTACACCTATCCCTAACCCTAACACTAACCCTAACCTTAACCTTAACATTACACTAAAGATAACCCAAAACCTAATTCTATCCCTAACCCTCATGCTAAAACAAACCTTATAACTAACCCTAACCCTAAACCTAACACTATCCTAACTCTAACCATAAAACTAACCTAACACTAACAATAACCCTATCCCTAACTCTAATATTCACCCTAAACATAAACCTAAACTAACCCTAATCCTAAACCTACCAGGAACCCAAACCCTAAACTTAACCCGAACCTAACTCTAACACTAACCTTTACCAAAACCATAACCATAACCCTAACACTAACACAAAACCTAAATAAAACACTAACACAAAACCCTATATCTAACACTAAAACTAACCCTAACACACAAACCACAAAACTCACCATAACCCTAACCCTAAATGTAAAACTAACCCTAAACATAATCCTAACACTAAATCTAATACTAACACTAGGCCTAACCCTAACACTAACCCTAAAACTATCCCTATCCATAACACTATACCTAACCCTAATCCTAACAAAAACACTAACCCTAGACCTAAAATTACACGTGACACTAACCCTACACCTAATGCTAACATGAACCCTAACCCCAACCTAACATTAACCCTTACACTAACCTTTATACTTACCCTAACACAAACCCTAACCCAAACCCTAATCCTAATACTAAACCTAACAGTATCCTAACCCTAACCATAAAACTAACCTAACACTAACAATAACCCTATCCCTAACTCTAATATTCACCCTAAACGTAAACCTAAAACTAACCCTAATCCTAAACCTACCAGGAACCCAAACCCTAACCTTAACCCGAACCTAACTCTAACACTAACCTTCACCATAACCATAACCATAACCCTAACACTAATACAAAACCTAAACGAAACACTAACCTTTACCTAACCCTAACCATAAAAATACCCCAACCCTAAACCTAACCCTAAAGCTAACCCTAACAGTAACATTAAACCTAAACCTCACCCTAACCCTAAACCTTTACCTAACTCTAACCCTAACGTAACACTAAATTTAACCCTAATTGTAACCCTAACCCTAACCCAAACACTAACCCAAACCCTAAAACGAATTTTAAATTTAACCCTATCCCTAACCCTAACACTTACACTAACCCTAACGCTAACACTAACCCTATCCCTAACACAAACACTAACACTAACCCTACCATATTACTAATTCTAAAACTAATCTTAACCCTTTTCCTAACACTAAACCTAATGCTAACTCTAACTTTAATCGAAACCCTATACCTAACCCTAAGTGTAAACCTAACTCTCACCCTAACCCTCACCCTAACCCTAACACTAAACCTATAAGTAACCCTAACCCTGACACTAACGGTAACCCTAAACCTAACTATAACACTATCCCAAATACTAACGCTAACCCTAAACCTAAATATAACGCAAACCATAACCCTAAATTTAACCGTTACTTACCTAAAGTTAACCTAACACTAATGCTAACCCTAACATGAACCATAACCCTAAATTTAATGGTAATTAAACCTAACACTAACCCTAACACAAAACCTAACCCTAACCCTAACCCTATCCCTAAACCTAAACATAAACCTAACACTAACACTAACCCTAACCTAACTCTAACGCTAATATTAACCCTTATTGTAACCCAAACTATAATACTAAGCAGAACCCCACCACAAACCCTAAGTTAAACCTAACTTTAACCCTAATTCTAAACCTAACACTAACCTAAACCCTAACACTAAAACTAACACTAATCTTAAACCTAAACCTAACACTAATCCTAACCCTAAACCTAATCCTAACCCTAAACCTAAACCAAATCCTAATCCTTACCATAACCGTAACCCTAACCCTAATACTACACTAACCCTAAACCTAAACATAATCCTAACCCTAACATTAACCTTAACCCTAACCCTAACACTAACTATAACCCCAACCTGAACTAGCCATATCACTAACCTGACCCTTTCCCTAAACCTAAAATTAACCCTAACTCTAACACTAAACCTAGCCCTAATCCCAAACACAACCCTAACCCTAACCCTAATCCTTACCTAAGCCTAACATTAACCCTAAAGCTAACAATAATGCTTACCTTATCCGAACCCTAACCCTAACACTCATCCTAACCCTAACCCTAAAACTAACAGTAACCCTAACCCTAAGCCTAATCCTAAGTTAAACCTAACATTATTTATAACCTTGACCCTAACATGAACCCTAACCCTATCCTTAACATAACCCTAACCCTAACCCTGTCTCTAACACTAAACCTAACCTTAATATTAACCCTACCCTAACAATACCCCTAACTGTAACATTAACACTAACCTAACACTAATCTTAACCCTAAACCTAACCCAAACCCTAATCCTTAACATATCCGTAACACTAACCGTAACCCTAACAGTAAACCTTACCTTAAAACTCACCCTAACCCTAAGCCTAAACCTAATCCTAACCCTAACTCTAAACGTAACTGAAACCATAACACTAACAATAAATCTAACTCTAAATCTAACGGTACACAAACACTATACCCAAACTTATCCCTATTCCAAACTGCAACACTAACACTAAGGCTAAAACTAACCCTAAATGTAACCCTAACATAAAGCCTAATCCTAAACCTAAAAAGAACCCTAAAACTAACCCTACCACTAACGCTATACCTAACCCTATCACTAACCCTAAACCTAACCCTTATTCTAACACTAAACCTTACCTAACCTTAACCCTAACTCTAACCCTAACACTAAACCTAACCCTAACCCTAACACTAACACTAACACTGAATATAACCCTATTGAAAACACTAAGATAAAAACTAACCCTCAACCTAACCCTAAACTTAACACTATCACTAACAATAACAATAAACCTAAACCTAACCCAAACCCTATAACTAAACTTAACACTAACGCTAATCATAACAATAATCCTAATAAAAACACTAACACTAACTCTAAACATAATCCTAATCCTAAAACTAAACCTACCTCTAACCTTAGCCCTATCCCTAATCCTAACACTAACCCTAACTCTAAAGCTAACACTAACACTAAACCTAACTCTAAACTAATGCTAACATGAACACTAATCATAAACCTAACCCTAACTCTAACCCTAAGCCTAACCCTAGCCCTAACTGTAACACTAACCCTCAATCTAACCATAACCCTAACCCTAATATTAATCCTAACCCTAACCCTAACCCTCAACCTAAACCTAAACCTAACACTAACCCTAACCCTATCCCTAACCCTAAGTAAACCTAACCCTAACCCTAACACAAACACTAACCCTAACCCTAGCCATAACACTAACCCTAATCTAAAACAAACCCTAACTTAACCCCAACCCTAAAACTAACCCTAACCCTAGTCCTAATCATAACACTAAGCCTCACTATAACACTAACCCTAAACATAACACTAACCTTAACCCTAACCCAACCCTAAGCTTACACTCACCAAAACCCTAACCCTAACAGTAACACTAACTCTAATCATAACCCTAACCCTAAACATTCCCTTAACACTAACCCTAACACTAACACTAACCCTAACCCTAATATTAACCCTAACACTAACCCTAAACCTAACCTCACCCTAAATATAACACAAACCCTAACCATAACCACAACCCTAAACCTAAACTTACCCTAACGCTAACATTAACCTAACACTAAATTTAACCTTAACCATAACCCTACCTCTACCCATTAACCCAACCCTAAACCTAAACCAAAAACTATCTCAATTCCTAAAATTAACCATAACCCTAATCCTAATCCTACAATTTACAGTAACCCTAACCCTAACTCTAACATGAAATCTAACCCTAACACTAACAGTAACACTAATCCTTATTTTAAACTTTATCCTAACCCTAAGCTTAACCATAATCCTAATCCTAACACTAACCCTAACCTAACCCAAAACCTAACCCAAATCTTAACCCTAACCATAATCCTAACCCTAATCTTAACACTAATCCTAACCATAACACTAACCCTAACCCTTACCTAAACCTAACAGTAACCCTAACCCTAACAATAACCTCATCCCTAACCCTAACCCAAAACATAAAACAAACCATAACCCTAACACTAACCCAAAACCAAACCTATCCCTAACCCTAACCCTTACATTAAAACTAAACCTAACTCTAAACCTGACATTAATCCTAATCCTAACCGCAACTCTAAACCTAAACCTAATTATAACGCTAAAAGAAACACTAATGGTAAGCCTTACTGTAACCATAACTCTAACCCTAACACTATCTCTAAACCTAAACCCAACATCACCCCTAACCCTAACCATAACATGAACCATAAAACAAAGCCTAACACTAACATAAATCTAACCCTAACCCTATCCTTCGCATGAACCCTAAACCCAAACCTAACCCCAATGCTGATACTAAACCTAACCTTAACCCTAACCCTAACTTAACACTAATCCTAAACCTAACCCTAACCCTAATACTAACACTAACTCCAATTATAACCCTAAACCTAAACCTAAACCTTATCCTAACATTGAACCTAAACCTAATATTAACACTAACTTTAACCCTAACACTATCCCTAACACTAACACTAACCCTAATCCTAACTGAAACCCTAACCCTAATCCTAACACTAACCCTAACCCTAACCCTAACACTTATCTCACTCTAACAGTAACCCTATCCCTAACAATAACATCAACTGTAACCTTAACCCGAAAACTAATCCAAACCCTCATCCTAACACTAAACACTAACACCAATCCTAACACTATCTTTAACTCTAACCATTACATTAAAACTAAACCTAACTCTAAACCTGACATTAACACTAATCCTAACCCTAACTCTAACCCTAAAACTAACACTAATTCTAAACCTAACTCTTACATGAACCCTAAGCCAAACCCTAACCCTAACCTATATCTAACCTAAAACTATCCTTAACACGAACCCTAAAACCAAACTAAACCCCAACCCTAACACTAATTTTAACACTTTCCCTAACCCAAACTTAAACCTAATCCTAAGACTAACCCTAACCCTAACTTTAACACTCACCCTAATCCTAACTCTAACACTAAGATTAACTCTAATTATAACCCAAACCTAAACCTGAACCTTATCCTAACGGTGAACATAATCCTAACAATAACACTAATTCTAATCCTACACTATCCCTAAGACTAACACTAACCTAATCCTAACTGCAACCCTAACCCTAATCCTGAATCTAACACTAACCAAAAGCATAACACTAAACCTCACATAACCCTAATCCTAACCCTAAATTTACAATAAATCTAACCCTAATACTAACCATAATCCTAACCTTAACCAAAACACTAACACTAAATTTAACACTAACCAAAACCCTAACATAACCTTAACACTAACCCAAACCCTAACATGAACTCTAACCTGAACTTTAAAACTTGAACTACCCTTACCCTAACCCTAATATTAACCTTAAATCTAACCCTAAACCTAAACTGAACAATAACACTAACTCTAAATTCAAACCTTTGCCTAACTGTAACCCTAAACCTAACTCTACCCCTAACCATAACAAAAACCCTAACCGTAATGCTAACTCTAACCATAACACAAACATTAAACCTAATCCTAACCATAACTCTAACCGAAACCTATCCCTAAACTGAACCCCAACCCTAACACTAACCCTCACCATAACACAAACCCTAAACCTAACCGTAATCCTTACCCTAACCTAACCCGAATTCTAATGCTAACCTATCCCGAATGGTAAACCTAACCCAAACCTAACCCAAAATTTAAACTTAACCCTAACTCTATCCCTAAACCTAACACTAAACCTAACCCTAAATCTAACCCTAAAAGACATTGTTACCCTAACCTAACCCTAACCCTTACTGTAACCCTAAAAATAACCTTAACTCTAATCCTAACCCTAATTTAAATCTAACCCTAACACAAACCCTAAACCTAACAAGAAACCTAACCATACCATAACCCTAACCATAGCCCTTATTATAGCCCCAGTCCTAAATGTAACCCTAAATCTAACCCTAACCCTAAATTTAAATCTAACACAATTACTTATCCTAATCCTAACACAAACCCTAAATCCTAACCCTATCCTTATCTAACCCTAAACCTAACCCTAACCCTGAAACTAACTCTAACCTTAAGCCTAACACTAAACCCTAACCCTAACCCTATATCAACCCTAAAACTAATCCTAACCCTAACCCTTATAGTCACCCTAAACCTAACCCTATCACTAAACCTAACCATAACACAAACCCTAAGACCAACCTAAACCTAACACTAACCCTAAAACTAACCCTAAACCAAACCCTAACACTAACACTAACCCTAACACTAACCCTACCCTAATCCTAAAAATAACCATAAAACTAACACTAAACCTAACCTGAAACCGATCTATAACCCTATCAATAACCCTAAAATTAATCCTAACAGTAAAACTCACCATAACTCTAACCCAAAATGCAAAGTTAACCCTAACCCTAATCCTAACCCTAACACAAACACTAACTCTAACCGTAAAACTAAACCTAACACTCAGTAACATTAACAGTAATCCTAATACTTACCCTAATCCTAACCTTAACTTTAACCCTAAACTTAACACTAACCCTAACACTAAACCTAAACCTAACCCTAATGCTAACCCTAACACTAAACCTATCTTTAAACCTAACTCTTAACATAATCCTAACCCTAACCCTAACTCTAAAACTAACCTTAATCCAAAACCAAACTATAACCATAATATTAACCCAAATATAAACCGTAACCCTAACCCTAACACTACCCCTAATCCAACTATAACCATAACCATAACACTGAACCTATCCAAAACCTATCACCAGCAGTAATTCTAACCAAAACCCTAATCTGACCCATAAACCTAACGTAACACTAAACTTAAATTTAACCCTAAATCAAAACATAACTTTAACCATAACACTAAGCCTAACCCTAACACTAACCCTAAGCCTAATTTTAACCCTAACCCTATCATTAACCCTAAACATAACACAAACTATAAGTCTTACCCTAATCCTCACCATAACACAAAAACTTACCCTAACTCTAACACTAAACCTAACTCTAACCCTAACACAAACCATAACCATAACCTAAACACTAACACTAACACTAAACATAAACCTAACCCTAAACCTAACACTAACCCTAACACTAACCCTAAACCTAACCCAAACACTAACATGAAACCTAAACCTAACTCTAACCCTAACACTAACACTAAACCTAACCCTAATATGAACCCTAACTCTAACCCTAACATGAACCCTAAACCTAACCCTAATGCTAACACTAACACTAACCCTAACCCTTACCAAACCCTAAGAGTAACCCTAAACCTAACCCAAATCCTAAAACTAACCCTAAACTTAACCTCAACCGTAACCATAATGATAATCCTAACCCTAATTCCAACCATAACCCTAATCCTAACCATAACACAAACATTAAAACTAACCATAATTAATTCTAAACCTAACCCTAACACTAACATTAACACTAAACCAAACCCTAACACAACAACTGACCCTAACCCTAACACTCAACCTAACACGTACCCTAACACTAACTGTAACCCTAACCCAAACCATAATTCTAAATGTAAACCTAAAAATAACCCTAAAACTAACTCAAAACCTAACCCTAAATGTAACCCTAACCATAACATTAACCCTAACCCAAACCCTAACACTAACTTTAAACCTATCACTAAACTGACACTATTCATAATCCTAACCCTAACTCTAACCCAAAGAGTAAAACCAAACCTAAACCTAATCCTAACCCTAAAACTCATTCTAAACCTAATCCTAACATAAATCCTAAACCTAACACTAACCCTAACACAAACACTAACACTAACCCTTAATATATTCCTAAATCTAACACTATACCTAACCATAACCATAACCCTAACACTAACCCTAACCGGAACCCTAACATTAATCCTAAATCTAACTCTAATCCTAACACTATGATTCTAAATCTAATCCTAACATAAATCCTAAACCTAACCCTAACACTAACCCTAACACTAACACTTAATATATTCCTAAATCTAACACTATACCTAACCGTAACCATAACCCTAACACTAATCCTAACCTGAACTCTAACATTAATCGTAAATCTAACACGAATCCTAACACTATGATGAAAATGAAACCTAGCCCTAACACTAATTCTAACCCTAACCCTAACCCTATCCCTCAACTTAACGCTAACCGTTACACTAACCCTAACCCTAATTCTAACCCTAACACTGACCCTAATCTTAACCATGACACTAACCCTTATACTAACCCTAATGCAAATCCTAACACTAACACTAATCCTAAAACTAACCCTAATCCTAATGGTAACCCTAACAGTAAATCAAACCCTAACCCTAACCCTAACACAAACCCAAACCCAAACCCTAACACTAAACCTAACCATAAACCTAACCCAATCACTAACCCTAACACTAACCCTAAACTTAACCCTAATTCTAACTGTAATCCTAACTCTAATAATAACCCTAACCCTGAAAACCCTAACACTAATCTTAACCCTAACTGTAACCTTAAACCAAACTCTAATGCTAACACTAACCCTAACACTGTATGTAAAACAAAACCTAAGAAAAACCTAACAGTAACACTTAACCTAACCTTAAACCTTACCCTAATCCAAACACTAAACCTAAAGCTAAGCTTAACCATAACACTAACCCTAAGAAAAATCTAAACCTAACCATAACCCTAAACCTAAGCATAACCCTAACCCTATCACTAACCCTAAATCTAACCCTAATCCTAACCCTAACCCTAAACCTAACTCTAACACTAACCCTAACCCTAACCCTAACCCAAACACTATTGCTAACTTTAACCCTAACCCTAACTCTAGCACTAACATTAACACTACCTTTAAACCTAACATGAACTCTAACCAAACCCTAACACTAAAACTAGCCATAACCCTAAACCTATCACTAATGCTAAACCTAAAGCTAACTCTAACACAAACCCTAAACCTAACACTAACCCTAAATCTAACCCTAACACAAACACTGACACTAACACTAACTCTAACCTTAACCCGAATCCTACCTGTAAACCTAACCTACCACTTACCCTAAACCTAACCCAAACACCAACCCTAACCCTAACTCTAAATCTAAACCTAACCCTAAACTAACTCTAATCCTTAATCTAACCCTAAATCTTACTCTAACCCTAACACGAACCCTAAACCTAACCCTAAACACTAATATTAACTCTAATCTTAACACTTTTTAACACTAAACCTGACACTAAACCTACCCTAACTTTTACACAATCCCTAATCCTTACGCTAACCCGAACACTAACCCTAAACCTAAACCTAACCAAAACAATAACCCTAAACATAAACCTAACTGTAACCCTAACCCTACCACTAACGTAAACCTAACAGTAACCGTAAAACTAACCCTAATCCTAACTGTAATGCTAACCCTAACACTCACCCTTAATGTAACTCTAACGCTAACCCTATCCCTAAAGCTAACAATAACCATACCACTTACGCTAACCCTAGCCCTAACATTAAATCTCAACCTATCACTAATTAAACTATTGCTGACCCTAACGTTACACCTAACACTAACACTAACCCTAAAGCTAACACAAACCCTAACCCTAACACTAATCCTAACCCTAACCCTAACACTAACTCTAACAGTAAATTCTAACCCTCACCCTAACACTAACCCTAACCCAAAATTAATACTAAACCTAAAATTAAACTTATTACTAACCCTAGTGCAAACCCAAACACTAACACTAACCCTACCCCTACCCCTAATCCTACAAGTAACCCTATTCTAACACTAACCCTAACACTAACACACACGGTAACCCTCACCCTAACCTTAAACCTAAACCTAACACTAACCCTAATACTAACACAAACACAAACCCTAACCCTATCTCTAAACCTAAACCTATCAAAAATTCTAAGTGTAACCCTAACCCTCACACTAACACAAACACTAACACCAACACTAAAGCCAACACTAATCCTAATGCTAAACCTTACCATAAACCTAACACTAAACCTAACCTTAACCATAACCCTAACCCTAACCCTAACTCTAATCCTAACCCTAACAAGCAACCATAACCATAAACCTAACCCTAAGCCTAACCCTAACCCTAACTGTAACCCTTCTCTAACTCTAAACCTAAACACAAACCCTAAGTCCAACCCTAACCCTAACACTAACACAAGCAGTAACCCTAAACCTAACACTAAACCTAACCCCAATTCTAAACCTAATCCTAACACTAATCCTAAACAAAACCCTAGCCCTAACTCTAAACCTAACACTAAACCTAAGCCTAATCATAACCCTTACCCTAACCCTAACCCTAACCCTAATCCTAACACTAACCCTAAACCTTACCCTAACCATAATCCTAACTGTAATCCTAACCCTAACACTAACCCTAACTCTAATCCTATCCCTAACACAAAATCTAACTATAACCCTAAAACCAACTCTAACACTAACCATAACCCTAACCCTAACTACCCGTAATGGTAACCCTAACACTAACACTAACTCTAACCTTTAACCCAACCTTGTTCCAAAACATAACCCAACCCTAATCCTAAACCTAAACCTAACCCTAACACGAACCCTAAGTCTAACCCTAACCCTAACACTAACCATAATTTTAACACTAACACTAACATTAAACATAACACTAACCCTAACTTTAACCCTAACAATAACCCTAACCCTAACACTAACACTAACCCTAACCCTACCCCTATCCCTTAATCCTAACACTAAAACTAACTCTAACTCTAAACCTTACCGTAATACTAACACTAAACCTAACCCTAATTCTAACCCTAAATGTAACCCCAATACTATTCGTAACCCTAACACTAACCCTAACCCTAACCCTAACAAAACCCTACCCCTAAACTTAAAACTAACAAAAACTTGAAACCTATTCCTAACACTTAACCTAAATCTAACCCTAACCCTAATTCTAACCCTAACTATAAAAATAACCCTAATGATAACATTAATTTTAACGCTAATCCTAAACCTACACCTAAACCTAACCCTTACCCTAACAATAACCCTAACCCTAACACTAATATTAACACTAACATTAACCCTAACCCTACCCTTAATACTAACACTAACACTAACCCTAACCCTAACTTACCATAATCCTAACACTAAACCTAAACTTAATTCTAACCCTAAATATAACCCCAATACTATTTGTAACCCTAACACTAACCGTAACCCTAACCCTAACCCTAAACCTAAACATAACCATAACAATAACCCTAGTGCTAAACTTAAACTGAACACAAACCCTAAACCTATTTATAACACTAAACCTAACTCTAACCCTAAACTTAATTCTAACCCTAACTCTAAAAATAACCCTAACCCTAACATTAACTTAAACACTAAACCTAAACCTACACCTAAAACTAACCCTTACCCTAACACTAACCCTAACCCTAATCCTAGCACTAACTCTAAATCTATTCATAACCCTAACACTATAATTAAACCTAAACCTAACCCAAAAACAAATACTAACAAAACATAACCCCAACACTAAACCTAAACCTAATACTCACCTAACCCTAACGATATTACTAACCATAACCCTAACCCTAACACTAAAAATACCCTATCCCTAATCCTAACTATTACCTTAAACCTAACACTAACCCTAAACTTAATCCTAACCCTTACACTAAATCTAACCCTAACCCTAATCCTACCCTTAATTCTAACACTAACTCTAACCCTAACCCTAACCCTAACCCTATTTTAATCCTAACTGTAACACTAACCCTAACAATAACCCTAACCCTAATCCTAACTCAAACCCTAAAGCTAAACCTAACACTAACCCTAAACTTAACACAAACCCTGACCTTCAACCTTACCTTAACACTAACCTTAACCCTAAACCTAACCGTATCACTATTTTAACCCTAATCCTTACACTAAACATAACACTAACCCTAAAACTAAACCTAAGCCTAACACTAACTCTAAACCTATTACTTAACCTATCCCTCACCCTTACCCTAATCCTAACCCTAACAGTCACCCGAACAATAACTCTAACCATAACACTAATGCTAACCCTAATCCCAACCCAAACAAAAAACTTAAAATTAACCCTTACCCTAACCTTAAAACTATGTTTAACCATAACCCTAACACTAACCCTAACCCTAACACTAACCCTGACCCTAAACCCAAGCCTAAACCTAACCCTAAACCTAACCCTAAAACTAGCACTAATCAAAACTCTAACCGTAACTCTAAAATGAACCGGAATTCTAAGCCTAACCTTAACACTAACAATAACACTAACCCTAACCCTAACCCTAACACTAACACTAACCGTAACAGTAAACCTAACCCTAATTCTAAACCTAACAATAAACCTGAAACCAAAACTAATCCTATCACTAAGTCTATCCCTAACAATAACCCCCAAAGTAACATTAGCCCTAACCCTAAACAAAACTCCAAACCTAACACTAATACTAACCCTAAACATAACTCTAAGCCTAGCACTAACACAAACCCTAACTTTACCCCTAACCCTAACACTATCATTAACTCTAACCCTAAAACTAATGATAATCCTAACACTAAACCTAACCCTAATTCTAACCCTAAATATAACCCTAATCTTATCCATAACCCTAACATTAACACTAAACATAAACCTAAACCTAAACCTAACCGTAAGCTTAATCGTAAACCTAACACTAACTCTAAACCTATTCCTAACCCTAACAGTATAATTAACCCTAACCCTAACCCTAACGCAGACCTAAACCTAATCCTAACCCTAACACTCATCCTAACCCGAACCCTAACACAAACTATAATTCTAACACTAACACTAACCCTAATCATAACCCTTATCTTAACCCTAACACTAACCCTAAACTTAATATTAACCCTAACCCTAAAACTAATGCTAATCTTAACCCTAAACCTAATGCTCAACTTAAACCTAACCGTAAACCTAATCCTAACATTAACCCTAACACTAACCCTAACACAATACTTAACACTAACATTAACCCTAACCCTATCCTAATTCTAACTGTAACCCAACCCTAAAAATAACCCTAAGCCTAATCCTAATTCAAACACTAAACCAAACCCTAAAACTAATCCTAAACTTACCCCTAACCCTAACCCTAACCCTTACACTAAAACTAACCTTAACCCTAAACCTAAACCTATCACTATTCTTAACCCAAACACTAATCATAACACTAAAACTAACCCTAACCTTAACCCTAAAACTGACTCAAAACCTATCCCTAACCCTAACAGTGTAATAAACCCTAACCTAATCCTAACACAAACACTAACACTAAACCTAACCCTAACCCTATCCCTTACCATCACCCTAACCCTAACCCTAAATCTCACTGTAACCCTCACCCAAACACAAACACTAATTGTAACCCTAACACTAACACTAACCCTAAACTTAAACCTAACATGAACCTTAAACTTAACCCTTACCCTAACTCTAAAACTAAACCTAATACTAAACCTAAACCTTAATGCAACCCTAAACACAACCCTAACCTAAACCCTAACACTAACCCTATTCCAAACCATAACCCTAACTATAACACGAACCCTAAGTCTAACCCTACCCTAACAGAAACACTAACACTAACCCTAATTCTAACCCTAACACTAACAGCAACTGTAAAACTAGCCCTAACCCTAACGCTAACCATAACAATTAACCTATCCTGAAACCTAATCCTATCTCTAATTCTAACCCTAAACATAACCCCAAACCTAACCCTAGCCCTAACCCTAACCATAACCCTATCCATAACTTTAATACTAACTTTAACTCTACACCTAACCCTAAAACAAATGTTAACACTAACTCTAAACCTAATCATAATCCTAACACTAATCCTAACCCTAAATATAACCCTAATTATAACCCTAATCTGATCCATAACACTAATACTAACCCTAACCCGAACCCTTTCACAAACCCTAACCCTAACCCTAATAAACCCTAACCCTAACACTAACCCTAAAAATAACCCTTAAACTAACAATAAACCTAACCATAACTCTAACACTAACACTATCCATAAACCTAAACCTAACGCTAACCATAACACTAACCTAACCTTAACCCTAACACTAACTCTAAACCTAACCCTAACCTTAACACTAACTCTAATCTATCCCTAACCCTAACACTATAATTAACCCTAACCCTAATACTAACAAACTTAACCCTAACCATATCCCCAACACTAACACTCACCCTAACCTGAACCCTAACCCACACCCTACTTTGAACACTAACACTAAACCTAACCCTAATACTAACCCTTACCTTAACCCTAACATTAACCGTAAACTTAACCCTATCCCTAACCCTAAAACTAACCCTAACCCTAAACCTAACCCTAATTCTAACACTAATCCTAACCCTAAACTTAATCCTAACACTAACCATAACACCAACCCTAACAAAAAATTTAACATTAACATTAACCCTAACCCTAACCTAATCCTAAATATAACCCAAACCTAACATTAATTCTAACCCTAATTTAAACTCAAAACCTAAACGTAACCCTAACACAAACCCTAACCCTTAACCTAGCACTAACCTTAACCCTAAACCTAACCCTATTACTAACCTTAACCCTAACCCTAAACTTAACACTTATTCTAAACCTAACTGTAACCGTAACACTAACTCTAAACCTATCCCTAACCCTACAATATAATTAACCCTAACACAAATCCTAAATCAAACACTAACATTAAACTTAACTCTAACCTAACCTTAACCTAAAACACATTCTAACATTAACCATAACATGAACCCTAATTCTAAACCTAATACTAACCCTAATGTGAATCCTTACCCTTACCTTAACCCTAACACTAACCCTAAACTTAACCCAAAATCTAACCCTAATCCTAACCCTAACCCGAACATTAACCCTAACACCAAACCTAATTCAAATTTTAACATTAACACTAACCCTAACCCTAACATAATCCTAGCCATAAACCGAACAATAACACTAACACTAACCCTAATCCTCACTCAAATTCTAAACCTAACCCTAAAACTAACATAACCGTAAGCCTAAACCTTACCTTAACCCATACCCTAACACTAACCTTAACCATAACCAAAACCCCAACATTAACCTTAACTCTAACACAACCCTAAACTTAACACTAACCAATAACTATTTCAAAAACCTAACATGATTCCTAACCCTAACACTTACCCTAAAACTAACACTAACACTAATTCTAATATTAACTCTAATCCTAGCCATTTCAGTAAGCCTAACCCTAACCCTAAGATGAACCATAACCGTAAGCCTAACACTAACCCTAAACCTAATCGTAACCCTAACCTTAAAAATAACGCTAAACCTAATGCTAGCACTAACCCTAACCCTAACACTAACACTAAACCTAATCCTAACCTTAGTTCTAAACTAAGGCAAACCCTAACACTAAAACTAATCCTAACACTAACACAAAACATAAACCTAACCTTAACTGAAACCCTAACACTAACACTAACCCTAATCCTAAGCCTAACACTAAACCTTACCCTAACCTAAATCTTACCCTATCCTGAACACTAAACTTAACCCTAACCATAGGCATAACACTAAACCTAACCATTGCAATAAGCCTGATCCTAATCCAAACCATAACTCTAACCCTAACACTAACCCTAAACACAATTGTAACCTTAACACTAACACTAATCCTAATTCTAACCCTAACAAAAAAACAAACATTATTCTCTTACTCTAACCCTAACACAAACACTAATTAACAATAATCCTGAACCTAATCTAACCCTAACACTTACACTTACCTAACCCTAACCCTAACTCTAACAAAACACTAACCCTATCCCTAAACCAAACCCTAACACTATACCTAAACCTTACCCTAACCCTAATATTAAGACTCACTGTACCGTAATCAAAACACTAACTGTAAACCTAACCCTCAACCTCACACTTACCCTAAACCTAAACCTAACCCTAAACCTATCACTAACCCTAACCCTAATCATAACCCTATTCCTAAACGTAACCTTGACACTAACCCTAATGCTAACCCTAACCCTAATGTTAAACCTGTATATAACCCTAAGCCTAACCCTATCCTCACCCTACCCCAAAACCTAAATTTAAAACTAACACTAACCCTAACCCTAACACTAAAACTAAACATAACTCTAACCTTAACCCCAAAACAAAAAGTAACCATAATCCTAACCCTAACCCTAACACTAGTCCTAACCCTAATCCTAAACCTAACACTAACCCTAACCTAACCCTAACCCTAACCCTAACCCTATCATATTCCTATCCCTAACCCTAAGCTGAATCCTAACACTAACCATAATGATAACCCTAACCATAAAACTAATCTTAACCCTAACACATATCCTAACCCTTACCTGAACCCTGACACTAACAACAACTCTAACCAAACCATAAACCTAACTTTTGCCTAACCCTAACACTAATGCTTACCTAACCAAACCCAAATCCTAACACTAACACTAACCCTAACACTAATATTAACCATAACCCTAACACGAACCCTAAACATAACCATACCACTAAACCTAAACCACACCCAAATATTAACCACAACCCTAATACTAACCCTAAAACTAACCATATTTCTAACTCTAACAGAAACCATAACCCTAAGTCTAACCCTAAAACTAAACCTAACACTAACTTTAAACCTAAACCTAACCCTAAACGTAATCCTAACCCTGACATTAACCATAACCCTAACCTTAAACATAACCCTTACCATAAACCCTATCCCTAAACCTAACACTCACCCTAACCCAAACACTAACATGAACCCCAAACCTAATTATAACCCTAAACCAAACATAAACCCCAAACCATAACCCAAACTTTAACCTAACCCTAACACTAACCCTAACCTAACACTAACCCTAAACCTAAACCTAACTGAATCACTAATCCTAACCCTAACACTAACCGTAGCACTAACCCTACCCTAATCCAAACCCTAAACTTAACACTAAACCTAAACTTAACCCTAACCTGATCACAAACCCTAACCCTTATCCTAATCCTAACACTATCCCTAAAATTAACCCTAACACAAACCTTAACCCTAAACATAAAACTAACCCTAACACTTACCCTAACTCTAACCCCAACACTAACCATATCATTAACCCGAACCCTAACACTAAATCTAAAACTAAACATAACCCTAACTCTAACACAAATTCTAATACTAAAACAAAACCTAACTCTAACACTAAGCCTAACACTGACCCTGACCATAAAAGTAAGGATAACACTAACCATAAAACCATAACACTAACAATAAACCTAATGCTAAATCTCACCTTAACCCTAAACCTAAACCAAACAATAACCCTAACCCTAATCCTAACACTAACCCTAAAGTTATCTATAACACTAACCCAAACACTAATACTAAACATAACCCTAACCCTATCAACAACTGTTACCTAAACCTAAACCAAACAATAACCCTAACATTAACCCTAAAACGAACCCTAACCCTAAACCTAATCCTAACCAAACTGTAACCTTTACACTTTCCTAAGCCTAACCCAAAACCTATCGCGAATCTCAACACTAAACGTAAATGTAACCCTAACCATAACCCTAACCTTAACCCTAACACAAACCAAACCCTTATCCTAACCCTACCGTAACCCTAACCATAATTCTAACCCTAACACTAAACTTAATCCTAACCATAATCCTAACCCTAACACAAACCCTAACCCAAACTATAACCCTAACCCTAACCTAATGCTAACGCTAACACTTACATAAACCTAACCATAATCCTCACCCTAACACTAAACCTAACAATAACTCTACCCATAACTATAACACGGACCCTAAACCTAACCATATCACTAAGCCTACCCTCACCCAAACCCTAACCCTAACCCTAACACTAAACCTAATCCTAACACAAACCCTAAACCTAACCCTAAGACTAAACCTAACCCTACATTTAAACCTAACCCTAACCCTAACCCTAAATATAACCTAACCCTAAACCTAAACCTAACCCTCACACTAACCCTAAACCTGAAACTAACCCTAACCCTAACACTAACAGTCACCCTAAACCTAAGTGTAACCATAACCCACACAGTAACACACAAACAATAACTCTTAAACTAACACTAATCCTAACAATAAATCAAAGCCTAAACCTAAACCTAACACTAACCCTAACCCTAAACCTAACCCTAACCTGACCCCTAACACTAACCTTAAACCCAAGCCTTACCCAAACCTACCCTAACACTAACCCTAATTCTAAACCTAATCTGTAACTCTAAACATAACCCTAATGGTAACCCTAATAGAAACCCTAAACCTAACCCTACAACTAACCCTAAAACTCAACCTATCATAAACCCTAACCCTCATTTTACAATAACACGAAATCTAACCATAACCCTAAACCTAATCTTAAACCTTTACATATCCCTAACCCTAAACCTTATCCTAACACTAACTTTAATCTAACCATAACACTAACCCCAATACTAACCTTAACCGTAACACAAATTCTAACTCTCACCCTAACCCTAACCTTAACCTAAACCTAAACCTAAACCTAAACTAACAGTAACCCTAAACCTAACACTAAACCTATCACTAACCCTATCCTTTATCCTAACACTAACACTAACCCTAACCCTAAACCTACCACGAACCCTAAACTTAACCCTTATTGTAACTGTAACCATAACTGTAAAAGTAACACTAGCTCTAACCATAAAACCAATTTTAAATTTATCATTAACCTTAACCCTTACACTGTACCTGACACTAACACTATCCCTAACCCTAAATCTTACATGAACCCTAATGCGAAATCTAACCCTAACCATAACACTAACCCAAACACTAGCACTAAACTTAATCCTAACCCTAACACTAACCCTAAGCTAACTCTAAATCTAATCCTAACCCTAAAAATAAACCTAACACTGAATCTCACCCTAACCCTAACCCTAAACCAAACACTGTCCCTAACCCTAAACGTAACACTAATTCTAAACCTTAGTATAACCCTAACCAAAACACTAATGCTCAACCTAAATGTAATCCTAACACTAACCCTAAAACTAACCCTAACCCTAAACCTAAACCTAAAACTAACAATAAACCTAACCCTAACATAGACCATTACCATATCCCTAACTTTAACCTAACACAAACACTAACCTAACCCTAACCCTAACCTTTATCCTAATACTTATCCTAACTCTAACCCTAAACCAAACCGAAACACTAACCCTAATCCTAACCCTAAATCTAACCTAACCTTAACTCTAAACCTAAAACTAATAATAACTCTACCCGTAACCTTAAAACTAATCCTAAACCTAACCCTAACTCTAACCCTAACCCAAACCCTAACTGTATCCCGAATCCTAATCTTAATGCTAACCTTAACTTACCCATAACCATAATACAAAACCAAGACCTAACCCTAACTCTAACAAAAAGAATAACCCTAAACCTAACCCCAAGCCTAACCCTAACCCTTATCTAAACCTCACCCTAACTCTAACACAAAACCTAATCCTAACAATAACCCTAACATTAACCCTAACTCTATCCCTAACCCTAAACCTAACACAAATCCTAAACTTAACCTTAACTCTAACACTAACACTTACCCTAACACTAACATTAAACCTAAACCTAACCATAGCCCTAACACTAAACCTAACCCTAACCGTAGCACTAACCCTAACACTAACCAGATCACTAACCCTAAACCTAACCATATACCTAACCCTAACCCTAAATTAAACCATAACAATAACCCTAACATAACCCTAACACTAACCTTACATAAGCCTAACTGTAACCCTAATCTTAACATTAAACCTAACACTAACCCTTACCCTAACCTTAACAAGAAACCAAACACTAACTATAACACTAAAATAACCCTTAATCCAAACCTAACTCTAAAATATAATAGTAACCCTATACCTAAATTTAATCCTAACATCAACACTAACACTATCCCTGACCCTATACATAACATTAACACTAACTCTAACTCAAATGTAACAAACACCCTAACCTAAAATATAACTCTGAATCTAACCTAACCCTAACACTCACACTTACCTAATCCTAATCCTAACCCAAATTCTAACAGTAACTCTAACCCTAAATCTAACTATAACCCTAAACCCAACCCTAATCCTAGCCCTAACCTTAACATGAAACTTAACCCTAACCCTAATACTAAAGCTAAAGCTCAACCTAACCCTAACCCAAACCGTAACACTAACCCTAACACTAACCTTGAACCTATAACTAATTCTAAAACTAACCCTAAATCTAACCCTAACCCTGACACTAACCCTAAAACTATCCCAAACACTAATACTTACCCTAACACTAACCCTATCTCTAACCCTAACCGTAACACTAACACTAACCCTAACCCTAAAACTTCCTGTAAACCTAACACTAACCCTAACACTAAACCTAATCCTCATGCTAACCATAACAATAAACTTAAACCTAACCCTAACCCTAATACTAACACTAAGTTTAACCCAAACCCTATCGCAATTCTTAACTCTGAAACAAACCATAACCATAAACCTAAACCTGACTCGAAACCTAACACTAAACCTAAAACTTACCCTAACCATAAAAATTACCCTAAAACTAACCCTAACCCAAAACCTAAACATAACACTGAACCTAACCCTAATTCTAACCCTAAACCTAACCCTAACACTAACCCTATCATTAACCATAATATTAACCCTCACACTAACCCTAACCCTAACCCTAACCATATCCCTAACACTAAAACTTACCCTAACCTAAACAGTAACCCTAAACCTAAACTTATCTCTTGTCCTAACCATAATCCTAAACCTCACCGTAACACTAACCCTCAACCTAAACTTAAACCTAACACTCAACCTAAACTTAAACCTAACCCTAACCCTAATCCTAACATTACACTAACCCTAACCCTATCCCTAACCCCAAACATAATTTTAATCATAACCATAACCATATCCATAACCCTAACTCTAACTCTAACAGTAACCCTAAACTTCACCCTAACACTAAACAAAAATCTAACACTTGCCCTTACCCTAAACCTAACCCTTACCCTAACACTAATACTAACCAAATTTTAACAGTAACTGTAATCCAAACCGTAACCCTAACCCTAACCCTGACACTAAACATAACCCTAAAGTTAACCCTACAACTAAACCTAAATCTAAACCTAAACCTAACACTAAGTGTAACTCTAACCCTAAACCTAACACTAAACCTAAGCCTAAGCCTAACCCTAACCCAAAACCTAACCCTACCCCTAACACGAAACCTATCCCTAAACCTGACCCTAAACCTAACTCTAACACTAACCCTAACCCTAATCTGAGAGTAACCATAAACCTAACCTAACACCTAATACTAAACCTAACACTAACCCTAACACTAACACTAATTCTAACCCTATCCCAAAACTTAACCTGAACCCTAACACTAACCCAAACAATAAACTTAACCCTAATTCTAACCCAAAACCTAAAACTAACCCTAAAACTAACCGTAACCCTATAAATAAACCAATACTTAACCCTAATCATAGCCCTAATTCTAACACTAACACTAACCCTCACCCTCACCCTAACCCCAAGAGTAAAGTAACCCTAACCCTAATGCTATCTGTAACCATAACACAAACCTTAACCCCAAATGTAACCCTAACTGTGACTTAATACTAACCCTAACAGTTTCCTAACTTTAACCCTAAACCTAACCCTAATCATAACACTAACTCTAACCTCAACCTATTCCTATCAGTAACCCTAACCCTAACTCTAAACCTAAACCTAACACTAACTCTATCCCTAATACTAAACTTAACCCTAACAGTAACACTAACCCTTTCTCTAAATCTAAACTTAATCCTAACACTAACACTAACCCTAAACCTAATTCTAAACCTAACACTTACACTAACACTAACCCTAACCATAACCCTAAAACTAACCCTAACACTAAACCTAAACCTAAGCCTAACCCTAACACTAACCTTAAGCTAACCATAACTATACCACTAAACCTTTCCTTAACCCTAACCCTAACCCTAACCATAAGCCTAATGTAACCTAACCCTAACCCTAACCATTACCATAACCTAAACCCTAACCCAAAATGTAACCTTAATCCTAATATAACAGTAACCCTAACCGTTTCCTAAATTTAACCCTAAACCTAACCCTAACACTAAACCTAACCCTAATTCTAACAATAACTGTAACCTCAACCCTATACCTTTCATATCCATAACTCTAATTCTTACCCTAAACCTAAAACTAACCCTATCCCTAACCATAATCTTAACCCTATCACTAACCCTAACCGTAATCTTAAACCTAACACTAATTCTATCCTACCTGTAACCCTAAATCTAACCCTAACCCTAACAATATGCCTCACTTTAACTCTCATACTAACCATAACCCTAAACCTAAATCTAACTTTAACCCTAACACAAACCCTAACCACAAAACTTACCCTAATACAAATCATAACTCTAACCCTAACACTAACCCTAACACTAACCCTAATCCTAATCCTAATGCTAATCCTAACTCTAAAAGTAACCCAAAATATAACCCGACTCTAACTCTAATTATATCCTAAAAATTAACCCTAACCATAACCCTAAATATAATTTTAAAACTAACCCTAACCTTAACCCTAACAATAACCATAACACTAACCCTTAAACTAATCCTAACCCAGAATTAACCCTAACTTATTTAGAACACTAAACCTAACCCTAACACAAAACCTAGCCCTATCTCTCACTGTAAACCTAACACTAACCCTAATCCTAACCCTAACCCTTAAACTAACCCTTATCTAACCATAAAACTAACCCTAAATCTAAATATAACCTAACATAAAACATGAACCTAACCGTAATCTTAACCGTAACACTAACCCTAACCCTAAGTATAATCCTAACCCTAATGTAATCCTAATTCTAACCCTAACAAAAACCATAACCCAAACCATAACCCTAACCCTAACCCAACTTTAACCCTAAACCTTACATAACCCTAACCATAATCATATCTGTAACCCTAACACTAAATCAAATCCAAACCTTAACACTAACCTTTACCCCAATGCTAACCCTATACTAACCTTAAAATTAACCCTAACCCTAAACCAAACATTAACCTAACCATAACTATACCCTAACATAACACTAACCCTATTCCTAACACTAACCCTCATCCTAACCTAATCCTAATACTAACCCTAAGCCTCACAAAAATCCTAATACTAACCACAAAATTATCCCTAACACTAACCTTAACATAAACTATAAACCTAATCCTAACCCTATCTCAAATGATAACCCTAATGCTAACACTAATTCTAACACTAACCCCAATGCTAAAACTAACCCTATGTCTAACACTAACCCTAAGTTTAAACTTGACCCTGATCCTAACCCTAACCCTAATCCTAAACCTAACTCTTACCTATACATAACAATAACTCTAACCATAACCATAGAATAACCCTAAATCTTATCCTATCCCAAATCCTAACCCTAACCCTCACCTTAACCCTAACACTAATGTAACACTTACTCTAACCATAACCCGAATTATAACACAAACCATAACCTAAACCATAAGCTAAAACATAAAAATAACCCTAAATTTAACCCTTACTAATCCTAATACTTACTCTCACCCAAACCCTAACACTAACTCGCTCCCTAACCCTAACTCAAACACTAATACTAACCCTAATTCAAAAAATAGCACTAACCATAAAACTAAGTGTAACCCAAACCCAAACACTAATGATAACCCTGACCCTAACCCTAAACTTAACATTAAACTTACACTAATCCTAACCCTAACATGAACCCTAACTCTAATCTTAACCCTAACCCTAACCTAACGTTAACCATAACCCTAACACTAACAGTTAACCTAATCCTAAACATAACCCTAACCATAACCCTAAACCTAACAATAAGATAATACTAATACTAACCCTATCACTACCCTATCTCTAACCCTCACCCTAATCCAAAACCTAACACTAACCCTAACCCTATCCCTAACATGAACCCTAACCCTAATCCTAACCCCAAAACAACCCTAACACTAACTTTCTTCATAACATTAACCCAAAACATAACCCTAACAAAAACCCTAAACTAAACACTAACCTTGACCTAACCCTAATCCTAACCCTAACTACAACCCTAATCCTAACCCTAAAGCTAACCCTCACCCTGAAATAACACTAAGCCTCACCCTAACACTAATTCTAAACTTAACTCTAAACCTAACCCAAACACATAACCTAACTCTAACCCTAATACTAACCGTAACACTAACACTGACCCTAATCCTAACCGTAACACTAACCCTAAATCTAATCCTAACCATAAACCTATCAGGAACCCTATCCCTAACACTAACACTAACACTTAATATAACCCAACCCAAACACTAACCTTAACCTAAACCTAACCCTAAACCTAAACCTAACTCAAACCCTAACCTTAAACCTAACATGAACCAGAAATCTATCACCAACCCTAATTTAACTCAAACCCTAACCCTAACACTAACACTAATCTTAACCCTAACCCTTACCTTAAACCTAACACTAACCCTAACCCTAACACTAACATTAATCTTAACCCTAAAATTTACCCCACCCCTAAAACTAACCCTAATCCTAACTGTAACCTTAACCTAATTCTAACCGTAACTCTAACCCTAACCCTAACACAAATTGTAACCATAACCCAAACCCAAACCCTAAACCTTACCCTAACCCAAACCTAACCTTAAGCCTGAAACTAATTTTAAGTCTAACACTAACCCTAAACCTAACCCTAAACCTAACCCTAACACTATCTCTAATCCTAACCATAACCCTAACACTAACCCTAAGTCTCACGCTAATCCTAAACTTATCTATAACACTCACCCTAACCCTAACCCTAAACCTAACCCTAACCATAAACCTAAACCTAACTCTAAAACCAACGCTAGCCCTAAACTTAAACCTAAAGTTTACACTAACACTAACAATAAACTCTAACCCTAAAATTAACACTAACCCTCCCCTAACACCAACCAAAAACCTAATACTAAACCTAACTTTAACCCTAACCCTAACCCTAATAGTAACCCTAACACTACCCATAGCCCTAACCCTAACGCTAAACCTAAACATAACTCTAACATAAACCCTAAAACTAACCCTAACACAAAAACTACCATAACAATATTCAGTATTTTTAACACTAACACTAACCCTAATCATAAACCTAAACCTAATTCTAATCCTAACAATAATCATAAACCTAACTCTAAATCTAACCCTAACACTTTAAATCTAACACTAAACGTAACCCTAACCCTAAACATAATCTTAACCCTAACATGAACCCTAAACCTAATCCTAACCCTAACCTAAACCTAACCCTAAACTTAATCCTAAATCTAACCCTAACCCTAAACCTAACCCTACCTTAAACCCGAACTCTAACCTAACCCTAACCCAAACCCTATTCAAAACCGTAATTGGAACCATAAACATAATCCTAACCATAACCCTAAGACAAATCCTAACCCCAACCCTAAAACTAACCCTAACCCTAAAACTAACCCTAACCCAAATCCTAACCCTATATTAACACTAATTCCAACTGTAACCCTAACCCTAACCCTAAACCTTACCAAAATCCTTACCCTAAATCTTCCCTTAACCCTTACCTTAATCCTAACACTAATACTAACACTATCCCTAACCCTAAACCTAATACTAACCATGCCACTTTCCCTAACCCTAATCCTAGCCTTATCCCTAACCCTAACTCCAAACCTATCCCTCAAGTAACCCAAACTCTATCCCTAAACCTAAACCCAACCCTGACCCTAATCCTAACAATAACCTTAACCTTAACCTAACCCTTACCCTAAACCTAAACCTAACACTAACCTTAGCCCTAACCCTAACACTAACCCTCAACCTAACCCTAACACAAACCCTAAAACTAACCCTAACACAAACCTTAACCCTAGCAGTAATATTAACTTGAACACTAACAATAATCCTTCACCTAAATCTAATCCTAATCCTATCAATAACACTAAACCTAAATCTAACCATAAACCTAACACCATAAACCTAACCCTAACCCTAACCTAACACTATACCTAAGCTTCAACATAACCCTAACCTTAATTGTAACACTAACCCTATCTCCAACCCTACACTAACCCTAAATCTAAGTGTAACACTAAGACAAAAATGAATCCTAAACTTAACCATAACCCTAAACGTAACACTAACTCCAACCCTATTTCTAACCCAAAACCTAACCCTAACACTAACCCTAATCGTAAACCTAATATGACTCCTAACCATAACCGTAAACCTAACAGTAACCCTAAAACTAAACTCACCGTAACACTAACCCTAACTCTAACCCTAACAGTAACACTAACCGTAACCCTAACACTATACCTAACCTACCCGTAAACATAAAACTAACCCTAACCCTATGCCTCACTCAAACCTCTTCCTAAACATAAACTTAACCATAACACTAACCTTAACTGTAACACTAACACTAACCCTAAACAGAAGTATAACTCTAACACAAACAATAATCCTAAACCTAACCATAACCCTAAACATAACACTAAGCCTAAACCTAACACTAACACTAAACCTATCTTTTAACCCTAACCCTTACAGAAAATCTAAACCTACACCTTACCCTAACACAAACCATAATTCTTACCCTAACACTAACCTAACACTAACCATAACCCTAACCCTATCACTAATTCTAAAAATTAATTCTAAAACTAACCCTAACCCTAACTTGAACCATAACTCTAACCCTGACTCCAAAATTTAAAAAAAAATTAACCTTAACCTTAAACATAACCCCAACTTTGACCAAACCCTAACCCTAAAGTAACACTAATTTTAGCCCTAACCCTAACACTAAAAGTAACCTTAAACACATCCCTAATCCTAACACTATCCTAATTTTAACCCTAACACTAACACATACGCTAAAGCTAATCCTAACCCTAACCCTCACACTAATCCTTACCTTAAGCATAACCCTAACCCTAACCCTAACTGTAACACTAACACTAACCTATCCTACCAGTAACCCTAAAACTAACTCTAAACCTAATCCTAAGCCTCATTCTAACTCTAATCTTAACCCTAACCCTAATCCTAAACCTGTCACTAACCCTAAGAGTAACCCTAAACCTAACCCTACCTAACACAAAACATATCTCTGACCCTAATATTAATATTAACACTAAACCTAACCCTAAACCTAATTCTAAAACTAACCCTAAACCTAACCCAAACACTAAAACTAACCCTAATACTAACCGTAAAGATAACCATAATTTTAACTCTAAAACTAAACCTAAACCTAAATATAGCAATAACCCTAACCGTAACCCGAGCCCTAATCCTAAACCTATCCTTAACCCTAACACTATCCCTAACCCTAACCCTAACTCTGACACTAAAGCTAACCCCAAACCTAATCTTATCCCTAACACTAATCCTAACCCTAACGCTAATATGAAACCTATACCTAACACTAAAACAAACCCTAACCCTAACCCTTACACTAATCCTAAAACTCAGCATAACCCAACCCTAAATCTAAAACTAACCATAAACATAAGCCTAACACTAACTCTAAACTTAACACGAGTCCCAACCCTAACACTAACACTAAACCTAAACATAACCTAACCATAACCCTAACCTTAACACTAACAATAACCCTAAATCCAAACTATTACCTAACACTAACACTAACCCTAACCCTTAATATAACCCTAACCCTAACACTAACCATAACCCTAAAACTGAACTAACCCTCTCACTAACCCTAATCCTAACCCTACGCCTAAAATTAACTCTAACGGTAACCCTAAACCTAACCCTAATCCCAACCACAACCCCAGCCCTAACCCTTACCCTAACCCTTAACAAGCCTAACACTAACCCTAAAACTAACAATAACCCTAACCCTAACTCTAACCCTAACTTAAATCTAACATTATCTCTAATATTAACCCTAACATGAACCATAACACTTACCCTATCCTAACTCTAAACCTAACCCTAAACCTAATAAAAAACCTAACCCTAATATTAACCCTACCCTAACACTAACCCTAACTATAAACCTAACACTAACCTAATACTAATCCTAAACCTAAACCTAACCCCAACCCAAATCCTGACCATAACCATAACACTAACACTAAACCTAAACCTAATTTGAAAACTTACCCTAAACCTAAACCTAAACCTAACACTAAACCTAACTGAAACCCTAACACTAACCCTAAAACTAACTCTAACCCTTACTCAAACACTAATCCTAACCTTAACCCTAACCATAACTGCATCACTAACACTAAGCCTAACACTAACCCTAAACATATTCCTAACACGAAGCCTAATCCTAAACCTAACATAACCCTAACACTAACCCTAACTCTAACCCTAACACTAACCCTAAACCTAACGGTAACCCTAAGCTAATCCTAACACTAAACATATACCTAAACTTAACCCTAACACTAACCCTAAAACTAACCCTAACCCTAATTCTAACCCTGACCTAATCCTAACCCTAACTGTTAACTAACCCTAACATAACCCTTACCCTAACACTTACGTAACCCTAAACCTAACCCTAACACTAACCCTAAACCTAACACTAATACTAATTTTAACCCCAACCCTATCACTAACGCTATGCCTAAACCTAACCCTAAACCTAACAGTAACCTTAACACTATCCAAAACACTAACACGAACCCTAAACCAAACCCTAATTCTAACACTAACCCTAACCCTAAATTTAACCCTAACATGAACACTTTTTCTAAACCTAATACTAATTGTAACGCTAACCCTTACCCTTACCCTAAAATTAACACTAAGCCTACTTTTAACCCTAATTCAAACTCTAACCCTAAACCTATCCCTAACGATAACACTATTCCTAATCCTAACCCTAAACATAAATCCAAAACTAACACTAAGCCTAACTCTAAAATTAACCCTAACCCTGACACTAATCCTAACACAAACCCGAATCCTAACACTATAAGTAACCTTAAACTTAAATGAAACTTAATGTTAACCCTAAACATAACCCTACCATGAACCTTCACCTAAACCTAACTCTAACAAAAACCCTCACTCCAAACCTAACCCTAACACAAACCTTAACCCCAACACTAACCCTAAGACTAACCCTAAACCAAACCATAACCCTAACAATAAACCTAATCCTAACCCTAATCATGAGCCTAATGTAAACCTAACCCTAACCCAAACCGTACTCCTAACACAAAACCTAAACCAAACCCTAAAACTCACCCTTATACTAACCCTTATGCTAAACCTAACCTTAATTCTAACACTAACCCTAAACACAACCCCATCCCTATCACTAACCCCAACCCAAACTCTAAGCCGAAACCTAACACTAACTCTAAATTTAACCCTAACCCTAACACTAACCCTAACCTATGCGTACCACTAAACCTAAGCCTAAACATAACCCTAAGCGTCACTCTCACCCTAATACTAACCATAACCATAAACCTTACTCTATCCCTAAACCTAACACAAACCCTAATCCTAGCCATTACCATAACACAAACTGTATCCTTCACCCTAACACTAATCCTAACACTAACCCTATCCCTAAACCTAATTCTAAATCTGACCCCAACACTAACCCGAACAATAACCCTAACTCTAACTCTATAATAATCCCTAATCATAAACCTGACCCTAAATCTAACATGAACCCTAATCATAACTTAAACCTATTCGTAACACTAACTCTACCCTTTACCCTAGCAATAACCCTAAAACGAACCCTAAACCTACACCTAACCCTAACAATATTTCTAACCCTAACCCAAACACTAACACTAAACGTAACCTTAAACCTAAGTCTAACCCTACCACTAACACTAACCCTAATGCTAACCCTAATCATAACCCTAAACCTTAAACTATCTGTAAACCTAACACTAACAGTAACCCTAATGCAAACCACAACCCTAACATTAACTAACCCTAACTTTTACATGAACCATAAATCTGACCCTTACACTAACACTAGCCCTAACCCTAACACTAAACCTAAGCCTAAACATAATCCTATCCCTAACAGTAAACTTAACCATAACCCTAACAGTAACCTAACACTAACCCTAAAACTAACTCTAACCCTAAAACTAATCTTTACCCTAACCATAATCCTACCCATAACCCTAACCCAAACACTTACCTTAAAACTCACCCTTACCCTAACTTTAACCCTAACCCTAACCTTAACCCTAACACTAAGCCTAAACCCAAAACTAAACCTTACCCAAACACTATTCTTAACACTCACTCTAACCGTAATTCTAACCCTAACCGTCACCGTAACTCTAATATAACCCTAAAACAAACCCTGACCCTAAACCTAAAATGAACCCTAACCCAAAACCTGACACTAACCCTAATCCTAACCATAACACCAACCCTAATCCTAACCATATCACCAACCCTAAACCTAACCTTAACCTTGACACTAACCCTAATTCTAACCCTAACACTAAACTTAACACCAACCCTAACTCTAACAGTAAGCCTAACACTAAACACAAACTAACACTAACCATAAATCTAAAACTAAACCTAACCCTAATCCAAACAATAACCCTAACCCTAACCTAACCATAACCCTAACCCTGACATAAACCTAACCCTAAACTTAACCTTAACACTAACACTAATTCTAACCATGACACTAACCCTAACCCTATTTCTAAACCTAAGCTTAAACCCTAAACTTAACCCTAAGAATAACCCTAAACCTAAAACTAACTATAACCCTAATACTAAACATATCACTAACCCTAAATCTAACCCTAACACAAAACCTAAACCTAACCCTAACACTAATCATAACACTAACCCAAAACCTAACCCTAACCCTATCCCTAACTCATATATTAATACTAAACTTAACCCTAAACTTAACTATAACACTAAACCTAAACTTCACACTAAATATAACACTAACCCTAACCTTATGCCTAAACCTTACATTAAAACTAAACCTAACTCTTATCCTAAAATTAGCCATAATCCTAAGTGTAAATCTAACCCTAAACTTACTAATAACGCTAAACCAAATAATAATGCTAACCCTAATATTAACGCTAAGGCAAAACCTAACACCAACTCTAAACTTAAGCCTAACACTAATGTAACCCTAAACTTAACACAAACCCTAAGCCAAACCCTAACCCTAACCCAAATCTAACCCTAACCCTATCCTTAACATGAACCCTAAATCCAACCCTAAACCTAACCCTAACCCTAACCCTAAACCTAACCCTCCATTCACCCTAATCCTAACACTAACCCTAAGACTATCCCTAACCCTAGCACTGACCCTAACCATAACCCCAACAATCACCCTAAACCTAAACCTAACACTAACACTAACTCTGATTATAACCTTAAACCTAAGCCTAAACCTTACTCTAACGCTTACCCTAACCCTAACACTAACTTTAACCCTAACACGAACACTAACCTAACCCTAAGAGTAATCCTAATACTAACCACAACCATAACCCAAATCCTAACCCTGAAACTAACCATAATGTAAACCATAATCTTATCCGTAACCATAAACCTAACATCACCAAAATACTAACTCTAAATTTACACTAACCCCAACCCTACTGGAAACCTAAGCCTAACCCAAACCCTAACAATAATCCTACCACTAACCCTAACCCAATCACCCAACCTAATTATAACCCTAATGCTAAACCTAATATTAACCCTAACCATAACCTTAACACTGACCCTAACACTATCCCTAATACTACTCTTAACCCTGAAACTAACACTACACTCACCCTAACACTAACTTTAAACCTAATCCTAACATACACCTAACCATAACCCTAAAACAAACCCTAACCCTAATTCTAAACCTAACCCTTACCATAACCCTAACCCAAACTCTAAGCCTAACACTAACCCTAATGATAACCCTTACGCTAAGACTAACACTAAACCTAAACCTAATCCTAACACTAACTCTAATCCTAAACCTAACACTAATCCTAAACCTAACCGTAAACATATCCGTAACACTACCCATAACCCTAACACTAACTCTAACACTAACCCTAAAATTAACCCTAATCCTAACACTATCCCTAATCCAAACCCTAACCCTAACACTAACACTAACCCAAACACTTACCTAACCCTAACACAAACCCTAACCCTATCACTAAACCTAACCCTAATCTTAAACCTATCCCTCACACTTTCCTAAACCTAACCATTACCCTAAGAGTAAACCTAACCCTAACCCTAACACTAACCCTAAACCTATCACTAGCAGTAACCCTAACACTAACACTGAACCTCACCATAAACGTAACCCTAACCCTAAAACTTACTCTAAACCTAACCCTAACACTAACCATAAACCTAACTCTAACCCAAAGAGTAATCCTAAACCTAAACCTAATGCTAAGTGTAACACTAACCCTAACCCTAACCATAAATCTACACCTAACCCTAACACTAACCTTAACCCTAACTCTAACATGAAATCTAAACCTAATCCTAACAATAACCCTAACACTAACTCTAACCATAACTTTAACAGAAAACTTAAACCTAATCCTAACCTTAACCCTAACACTAACCCACACCCTAACCCTAACCCTAACACAAACCCTTAACCTAACACTAAACCTAATACAAATCCTAACCAAATCATAACCCTAACCCTAACCTAACTCTAACCCCTACCTAAACCTAATCCTAAACCTAACCCTAACACTAACCCTAACACTAACACTAATCCTAACCCCAACCCTACAATTATGACTAACCCTAACTCTAATCCTAAACCTAACATTAACCCTAACCCTAACCATAACCATAACATTAAAACTTACCCTATCCCTAAACTTAACTCTGTCTCTAACCCTAACGTTTACTCTAACAATAACCCTAACCCTTACCCTAACCCTAACACTCAACTAATCCTAACCCTAAACATAACAATAACCATAACCCTAAACCTAACACTAATCCTAAACCTAAGTATAACCCTAACCCAAACACTACGGCTATCCCTAACCATAATCATAACCCTAATACTAACTCAAACCACAACCTTAACCCTAAACCAAATCCTAACAATAACCCTAACCCTAACCCTATCCCTAACCCTATCCCTAATCCTAACCCTACCTCTAATCCTATCAATTACCCTAAGCCAAACACCCTAAAGCTACCTTAGTCCTAATATTCATCCTTAGCCTCTCCCAAACACTAACTCTTTTACTAGTCCTAACTCTCGGCCTCATTATTGCTCTTGCTTTAACCCAAAACCTGACCCTTATTTTGACCCTAACACTAACCCTACATCTAAACCTGACACTAACCCTAAACCGGACCCGAACTCTTCCCCTACCAGTAAACCTATACAAAAACCTAACAGTAACACTAGCACTAGACCAAACCTAGTCCTAAATAGCGTCATAAATCTAGCACTAACCCTAAACAAAAACCTTGAACTAGCCCTAACAATAACCCTTAAGCTAACACAAAGACTAATGCTATGCCTATAGACAATGCTATTCTTGATTCTGGCCCGAACACTAACGCAAACACTGACGCTTACCCTAACACAAACCCTAGCTATAAACCTTATCCTAACCCATAATCTAACACCAACACTAGACTTATCCATAACTCTAACCCTAAAACTAGCCATAACCATAAACCATAGCCCTAACACTAGCCATAAACATCACACAAACCTAGCCCTTATCCTAGCTATAAACCTAACCCTAATTTTAACTCTAACCAAACATGACCTAACCCTAACCCTAAACCTCGACCTAGTCCTAAACCTAGCTCAAACTCTAACCCTTTCCCTAACCATAACTCTAACCCTAACCCTAACCCTAGCCCCAACTCTAACCCTAACCATTGCCCTAGACGTAACCCTAGTTCAAACCCTAATACTTAACCTAAATCGAAACCTGACACTAACCCTAGGCCTAACCCTAACCCTAGCCATAAACTTAACCTTAACCCTAGCCCTAAACTTAGCTTTAACCCTATCCATTACCCTAAAGATAAGCCTAAACCAAATACTAACCCTAGGCCTAATGCTAACCTGATAACTAACAATAACCATATCCATTATTCTAAACCTAACCTGAATCCTAAACCTAACCTTATCCATTACCTGAATCCTAAACCAAACCCTAATGCTAATATAAGCCTTAACCCTAAATCTTAACCTAAACCAAACCATACCTGGACCCTGACCATAATAAAAGACCTCATCCTATTACTAGCCCTAACTCTATCACTAATCCTAAAACTAGCCCTAAACCTAGTCCTACCTCTAAAGCAAAACTGAGCCATAGCCCTAACCTAACCCTAGCCTAATGGTAATCCTACACCTGACATTAGACCTATCCCTAATTCTTACCCTAACCCTAACACAAAACCTAACCCTACACCTGGCCTTAATCCTAGCCCTAATTCGAGTCCTATTCCTAACCCTGATCAGCAACACTGATCCTGACTCTGACCCTAACACTATCCCTATCTCTAATCATCTCCCTAAATCTAAACCTAATCTAACCACTAGAATTTGACGTAGACCTATTGTTATCTCAATTCATAACCCTAGTTCTTACATTAGCTGTAGTCCTACACTAGCCCTAACCTAACCCAAAACCTAGTCCTAATCCAAGGCCTAACTCTTGTTTTAATTGTAGCCCTAACCCTAACCCTAGCCCTTACACTTAACCTAAACCTAACCCTAAACCTAAACCTGTCCTAACCCAAAACCTAAACCAAACCATAGCCCTATTCCTAACCATAACACTAGCCCTCAACATAGATATAATTTTATCCATTATCATAACCACAACCCTAAGAAAATTCTCTAACCATAGCCCTAACCTAACAATAACCCTAGTCCTAACTATAGCTGTAATCCTATCCATTATCTGAACCATATCTTTAACCAAATTCTATCCCTAGGCCTAACTCTAACCGTATGCCTTACCCTAAATCTGTCCATTATGATAAACCTAACCTGAACCTGAAACCTAACCATATCCATTACCCTAAACCTAATGCTAATTTTAGCCCTAACCCTAAACCTTAACTTAACCCATACCCTGATTCTGACCCTAATAATACCCTTAGCTGTAAACCTGATGCTAATCCTCAATGTAACCCTTACAATAGACCTGGTCATAAACCTAAACCTAAAATTATCCCTAACCATAACCTTAGAACTGACATTAGCCATAGACCTAATCCTAGCCCTAACCCTAGCACAAACCCTACCCCTAATTGTATCCCTAAGTCTAGCCTTAATCCTAATCCTAATGTTAACCAGAGGCCTAAACCTAATTTTATCTCATTCCCAGCCCAAAATGTAGCTGTAACATCATACCTTACCCTAAAACTAATGCTAACACTAACCCTAGCCCTAACTCTAGGCCAAAACCAAACACTAACCCTAGGGCTAATCCTAGCACTAATTTAAACCTAATCCTAAACCTAATCCTATCCCTAGCCCTAAGAATAACTCTAACTCTCGCACTAGCCCTATCCAAATTTCAAAACCTATCCCTTTCCATAACCCAAAACCTAGCATTATCCCTAGCCCCAACCCTAACTTTAACCATCATCCAAGCCCTAAACCTGGTTGCAAACCCTAAACTTAAGCCCAAACCTCACACTAATACTAGCCCTAAACCTAATGGTAATTGGGAAACTAGCTCTAACCCTACCCTAGCCCTAAAACAAAAGAGAGCCATAATCCTAACCCTAACTGTTTACCTAAAACAAATATTAACCTTACACCTATCCCTAAACTTAGCCCTAATTTGAGTACTAACTCTAACCATAGAAATTACCCTGACCCTGACTGGGACTCTAAGTACCCCTAGCTCTAAACATTGCACTAATGCTAACTGTAGAACTAGCCCTAATCAAAAAACTAGTTCTGTCATTAGCCATAGCCCTAATGCTAACACAAATCCTAGCCTAATCTGAGCACTGACTCTAAACCTAACGCTAACCCTACCTCTAACCCTATCCCTACCCTAAGCCATATCCTCTCCCTAATCCTACTCTAGTCCTAACCTTAATCCTTAGCCTACCCCAAATGCTAACTCTATTACTAGTCCTAAACCTATCCCTCATTCTAGCTTTAACCCTAATCCTAACCTTGACCCTTATTCTGATCCTACACTAACCCTAGATCTAAAGCTGACCTTAACCTTAAACCGAACCCTAACACTACCCTTACTGATAAACTTATACTTACACCTAACAGTAACACTATCACTAGACCAAACCTAATCCTAAATAGAGTCATAACTCTAGCCTTAGCCCTAAAAAAAATACTAGCACTAGCCATAAAAATAACCCTTAACCTAACATAAAGTCTAAACATATCACTAGAACAAATGCTAGTCCTGATTGTGGCCATAAACATAAAATTAATACTAACCCAACAATGACCTTTAACCTAATAGAAACTCTAGCTCTAAACCTTATCCTAAACCTAACCCTAACATAGAATTATCTATAACCCTGACCCTAATACTAGCGATAACCATATCTCTAGCTCTTACATTACCCATAGCCCTAATGTTAGCCCTAAATATCACACAAAACCTAGGCCTTATCCTAGACCTATACCTAGCCCTAATCATAACCCTAACCATAATCTTAGACCTAACCCTAATTCTAACCCTCACCCTGGCCTTAACCTTAGCTCAAACACTAATCCTTAGCCTAAAAATAACCCTAACACTAAACCAAATCCTAGCCATGACTCAAACCCTAACCCTCGCCCTAGACCTAACCCTAGCTCAAATGCCTAAACTTACCTTAAACCTAACTCTAACATTAACCCTAGGCCTAACCCTAACCCTAACCCTAAACCTAACCTTAACCCTAGCCCTAACCTTAGCTCTAACACGATCCATTACCCTAAATATAAGCCTAACCCAAATGCTATCCCTAGGCCTAACGATAACCCTATCACTAACACTAAACCTATTCATTACTATAAACCTAGCTTGAACCATAAACCTAATTCTATCCATTACCCTATCCATAACCCTAATACTAAAGGTAATTCAATCCTTAACCCTAAAACTTAACCTAAACCAAACCCTACCCAGACCCTGACCCTATTAATACACCTAGCTTTAAACCTGACCCTTACATAAACCTAACCCTTACACTAGACATAGCCATAATCTAACCTTAAAACTAACACTAACCATAAATCTAGACCTGACATTAGCCCTATCCATAATCCTAGCCCTAGCCCTAACATAAAACCTCATCCTAGCACTAAACATAGCCTTAATCCTAATCCTAGCTCTAACCCTAATTCTAAACCTTGCCCTAGCCCTAAACATTGCAATAAACCCATTCTTTCCCCTACCACTGACCCTAACCCTAGGCCTAATCATAACACTAACCCTAGCCCTAATTTATCACTAACCCTAAACCAAACCCTAACCCTAGCCCTATGACTAACTCTAACTTTCACCCCAGCCCAATTTCTATTCTAACTCTATCCATTGATAACCCTAACACTAGCTCTAACTTTAGCTCTAAACCTACCCATACCCCTAAACATAGATCTAACCATAACAGTAAATCTAAGCCTAAACCTCATCATACCACTAGCACCAACACTATCACTAATCCTAAAAGTAGCCCTAGCTGTAAAACAAAACTGAGACAAAGCCCTAATGCTAACCCTAACCAAACCATAATCCTAGACTTGACATTAGACCAATCCTTAATTCTTGCCCTAACCCTTACACAAACCCTAACCCTACACCTAGCCTAAAGCCTAGCCCTAATTCAAGTCTATCCTTAACTCTGATCAGTAACACTGATCTTGACTCTGATGGTAAATGAACCCTATCTCTAATCATCACCCTAATCCTAAACCTAATCTACACACTAGATTTAGACATACTGCTAAACTTAACACTAGTCCTAATCATAACCCTAGTTCTAACATTAGTCATAATCCTAAATAGACCAAACCTATCTCAAAACCTAGACCTAATCACAACCCTAACCCTAACTTTAACCCTAGCCCTAACCCTAACAATAGCCCTAACACTTAACCTAAACCTATCCATAAAACTAAACCTTGTCCTAACCCAAAATCTAACCCGAATCATAGTCCTAATCCTAACCATAGTCCTAGCCCTATCCCTATCTCTAATTTTATCTATTAAAATAACCATAACCCTAACCAAATTCTAACCCTAGGCCTAACACTAACCAAAGATCTAACCTAACCATAAACCTAGTCCTAACTGTAGCTCTAATCCAATCTATTACCCTATTCATAAGCCTAACCTAATTCTATCCCTAGGCCTAAACCTAATCCTATTCCTAACCCTAAACCTGTCCATTACTCTAATTCTAACCTTAACCCTAAACTTAACGATATCCATTACCCTAACCCTAACACTAATCCTAATGCTAACTTGAGCCCTAAGCCTAATCCTTAACCTAACCCTGACTCTGACCCTAATAATACCTCTAGCTGTAAACCTGACCCTAACCTTCAACCTAACACTTATAATAGACCTGGCCATAATCCTTAGCCTAAAACTATCCCTAACTATAACCCTAGACCTGACATTAGCCATATCCCTAATCCTAGCCCTAACCCTAACACAAATCCTAGACCTAATCCTATTCCTAAGCCTATCCTTAATTCAAACCCTAATATTAACCCTAACCCTAACCCTAATTTTATGCTTTGGCCTAGCCCTAAATGTAGCTCTAACATCATACCTTACCCTAACCCTAATAATAAACCTAAACCTAGGCCTAAACCTAGGCCTAAACCTACCACTAACCATAGCTATAATCTAGCCCTAATTTAGCCCTAACCCTAAACCTAACACTATCCCTAGCCCTAAGACTAACTCTAACACTAGCCCTAACCCAAATGATAATTGGAAAACTAGCCCTAAGAGTACCCTAGCCCTAAAAAAAAATCAAGCCATAAACTTAACCCTAACCTTAACCTAAACCAAACTGTAACACTACACCTAGCCCTAAACATAGTCCTAATTTGAGTGCTAACTCTAACCCTAGAAGTAACCCTGACCCTTTCTTGGACCCTAATATTAACCCTGGCTCTAAACATTACCCTAACGCTAAACCTAGAACTAGCCCTAAACGGAATCCTAGTTCTTTCATTAGCTGTAGCCTTAATGCTAACACAAATCCTAGCCATATTTTGAGCCCAAAACCTAGGTTTAACCATAAACCTAATCCTAACCCTATCCTAACCCTAACTCTACATCTAACCCTATCCCTTACCCTAAGCCAAACCGTCACCCTAATTCTAACCTGGTCCTAACCATAATCCTTAGCCTACATCAAACCCTATGTCTATTACAACTTCTAACCCTAGCCTTCATTCTAGCTCTAACCCTAACTCTAACCTTGACCCTATTCTGACCCTAACACTAACCCTAGGTCTAAACCTGACACCCTAAAGCAAACTCTACCCCTACCCCTACCGGTAAACCTATACCTAAACCGAATAGTAACACTAGCACTAGACCAAACCTAATCATAAATAGAATCATAATTCTAGCCTTAGCCCTAAGCAAAAACCTAGCACTAGCCATAACAATAACCATTAAAATAACATAAAGACTAACTCTATACCTAGAACCAACGCTAGTCCTAAATCTTGCCCTCACCCTAAACATAACCCTACCCCGAACAATGACCGTTACTCTAAAACAAATCCTATATCTAAATCTTATCCTTACCCAAAACCTAACTAAAAAACTAGACTTATCCATAACCCTAGCTCTTAAATTACCCATAGCCGTAATGATAGTCATAAACCTCACACAAAACCTTATCCTAGCCCTATACCTAGCCCTTACTGTAACCCTAACCATAAGCCTAGACCTAATCCTAACCCTAAAACTCGCTCTAACCGTATTTCTAGCTCAAACTCTAACCTTAATCTAACTCTAACCCTAACCCTAACCCTAACCCTAACATTAGCCCTCACTCTAACCCTAACCCTCACGCTAGCCTAATCCTAGCTCAAATGCTAATACTTACCCCAAATCTAACCCTGACATGAACCCTAGGCCTAACCCTAACCCTAGTCCTAATTCGAACCTTAACTCTAGCCCTAACCTTCGCTCTAACACTATCCATTACCATGAAGATAAGCCTCACCCAAATGCTAACCCTAGGCCTAACACTAACACTATTGCACTAGCCCTAAAACACTCTTGCAAACACTAACACTATTCATTTGTCTAAACCCAACATGAACCTTAAACCTAACCCTATCAATTATCCTAATTCGGACCCTAAACCTAGTCCTAAATCTAACCTTAAACCTAGCCCTAACTGTAACCCTAGGACAAACCCTAACACTAACCCTAGCCCTAAACCTAAACCTAAGCCTAACCCTACTTTTAAGACTAACTAAAACACTCACCATATCCCTAGCCCTAATTCTAACCCTATCACTTACTGTAACCTTATTCATAGCCCTAAGCCTAGAATAACCCTAGCCCTAACCTTACATCTTGCCTTAACCCTAGATCTAAATCTAACTCTAAATCTAACCCTAAATCTACACCTAAACCTAACCCTAACACTAGCCTAACCCTAATGCTAATCCTAAAACTAGTCTAAACCTTAGGCTTAACCCTAAAACAAAACTGAGCCATAACACTAACCCTAAACTTTTCCCTTAACCAAACCCTAACCTTACATCTAGACCTAAGCCTAGCCCTAATTCGAGTTCTAATCTTAACCTTAATATTACCCCTGAACCTGTCTCTGACATTAACACTATCCCTACCTCGAAACATCACCCTAAACCTGAACCTTACCCTAACACTAGACCTAGTCCTAACACTAAATCTAAAACTAGTTCTAATCATAACCCTAGATCATACAATAGCCATAACCTTAAACCTAATGCTAACCACAACCTAGCCCAAATCTGAGATATAACCCTAGCTTTCACCCTAACCCTAACACTAACACTAGCTCTAATCCTAACCCGAACCTTAGCCCTAACCCTAGCTCTAACAATATCCTTTACCCTAGCCAAACCCCAATCCTAATGCTAATCCTACTCCTAAAACTAATCCTTAGTCTAATCCAAACCATAACCCTATTAGTAGTCCTAAACCTAACCCTCATTCTTGTTTTTACCATAACCCAAATCCTAACACTAACCCTGACCCTTATTCTAACCCTAAACCTAAACCAAACTCTAATACTTGCCCTAACCATAACCCTATATCTAAACCTAACCCTAATAGTAGCCCCAGATTAAACCTAATCCTAAATCTAGCCATATCTTTAACCAAGACATAAACAGAAATCTAGCCTAGCTCTAATGATAACCCTTAACCTAAGCCAAACACTAACCTTAACTCTAGACCTAACCAATCCTAATTCTGGATCTTGCCCTAATCCTAACACTAACCCAAACACAGACCCTGACAATAACACTAACCCTAGCTATAAAACTGACCCTAACCAAAACCTAACCTAACACTAGACCTAGCCATAACTGTAAACATAACCCTTACATGACCATATCACTAAAACTACCTCTAAACCTAACACAAAACTTAGCCCTAATCCTAGGCCTAAATCTAGCCCAAAGCATAATCGTAACCCTAACCTAACCTTATTCCTTACCCTAAGCCTAAACCTCACGCTAACCCTAAACCTCAGCTTAGACCTAACCCTAGATAAAACCCAAAACCGAAACCCAAACATAACCCTAACCCTATTCCTAAACCTAATCCTAATCCTAGCCCTAATCATAATGTTAACACTAGCCCTAATACTGTGTCTAAAATTATTCATTACCCTAAACCGAACCTTAACCCTAATGATAACCTTTGCTCTAATCCTAATTGTATACATAATCCTAGACCTAACACTAAAACTAACCATCATCGCATCCTTAACCCTAGATAAAACACTAACCCTTACTCTAACATTAACCTTAGCCCTAACCCTAACACTAACCCTACACCTAAAACTACACCTAACCCTAACCTGACATATAACCCTTTCCATTACCCTAACTCTAATGATAATCTTAGACCTAACCCTAACACTAATCCTAAACCTAAAACTACCCCTACCCAAACCAAACATCTAACCCAATCCATTAACCTAATTCTGAAGATAACCTTAGCCCTAACCCTAATACTAAACCTAAACTTAACTGTAAATCTAAACCTAGACATAATCCTAAACATAACCCTCACCCTAGCACTAAACTTAGATCAAAACCTAACCTGTACCCTAAACCTAACCTAAAACCTAACCCTAGCCCTAGCCTAACCCTAACTCTAGTTCTAATCCTATACAACACCCTAGCCCTAACACTAGCTCTAATGCTATTCATTACCCTAACAATAACCCTAGCCCAAATACTAACCCTAGGCCTAACCCTAAACCTATCACTCACCCTAACCCTACCAATTACCCTAATCTTAACCAGAATACTAAACCTAAACCTATCCATAAACCTAACCCTAATTCTAACCCTAATGCTAATTTGAGCCCTAACTCTAATAATTAACCTAACACAAACCATAAACCTGACCCTGACACTAAAATACACCTTACTCTTAACCTATGCCTTACCTTAACCTAACATTAGACGTAGCCATGAACTTAACCCTATAAATATCCCTAGCTGTAACCCTAAACCTGACATTATCCCTATCCCTACAACTTGTCCTAACCCTAATACAAACCCTAGCCCTCATCCTAACCCCAAATCTAGCCTTAATTCTAATACAAACCTAACCCTAGACCTAAACCTAATTCTAATCATCGCCCTAGCCCTAAACCTAGCTATAACCCTATCTCTTCCCCTAAACCTAACCCTAAAACTAATCCAAACATAGCCCTATCTGTAGGCCTAACCTAACACCAATCCTAGACATATTCCTATCCCTAATTTAGCCCTAAACTTAACCCTAGCCTTAAGACTAACTCTAACTATTGCCCTAGGTCTATTCATAATTCTAATCCTATCCATTACCATAACACAAATACTAGACCTAACCTTAGCCATAACCCTAGGCATAGCCCTAACCCTATAACTGGCCCTAATTGTAACCCTGGTTCTTACATTATTTGTAGCCCTAAAGCTAACACAAAACCTACCCTAGCCCTAATCTAAGTTCTAACCCTAGTTTTAAACCTAACCCTAAACCTAACCATAGCCCTAACCCTAACCCTAGCCCTAACACTAGCACTAACCCTATCCCTTACACTAAGCCAAACTCTAACCCTAAAGCTACCCTGGTTCTAAACCACATTCTTAGCCTAACCCAAAATCTAACTCTATTATTAGTCCTAAACCTAATCCTCAATCTAGCTCAGTCACTATCCCAAAACCTATCCCTAACCCTGACCTTGTTCTGACCCTAACACAAACCATAGGTCTAAACCTGATTCTAATCCTAAACTGACCCTTAACATTGGAACTACCTCTAACCCTATAACTAAACCTTATCCTAACACTAGACCTAGACCTACACTTAATCATTTATCTAGTGATAACTCTAGGCCTAGCCCTAAACAAAAACTTAGTCCTGGCACTAATAATAACCCTTAACCTAACCCAAACATTAACCCAACCCCTAGAACAAACTCTAGTCCTAATGCTGGCCCTAACAACAAACCTAACACTAAACCGAACACTGACACTTACCCTAACACAAACCCTAGTTCTAAACCTTATCCTAAAAAAAAAAAAATAACCCTAACACTAGACCTAGCCATATCACTAACCCCAAAACTAGCCATCACCTTAGGCCAAAACCTACCTCTAACTCTATCCATTACCCTAACCCTAACTCTAACCTTAATAGTAACCCTAGCTCTAACCCTCACACTGACTCAAACAATAATCCTCTTCCTAGTCTAAACACTAGCTCAATCCATAACCCTTAAACTTAACCTAATTCCTAACACTAACCCATGACCTAAACCTAAACCTAACCTTAACCCTAGCCCTAACCCTAGCTCTAACCCTACATATTACCCTAACTATACCTTAACTTTATTGTTAACCCTAGCCCAAACCCTAGCTCTAACCCTACTCATTACCCGAACCCTAACCCTGATGATAACTGTAGCCCTTACCCTAAATATACCCTAACTCTAACCCTAGACATAACCATAAACCTAACCATTGCCATAGAGCTAACCCTTGCTCAAACACTAACCATTACCCTAAACCTAACCTAAGCTTATCCCTAATCCTTAACTTAAGCCAAAACCTAACCCTAACCCTAACCCTAACATGACATCAAACCCCATACAGTACCCTAAACCTAATGATAACCCTAGCCCTAATCTTAACACTAACCTTGACTCTAATCATAACTATAACCTAGACCTAACCCTAAACCTAACCTTGACCTAGTGCTAACCCTAGCTCAAACTCTAAACTATATCTAAACCTAAACCTAACCGTATCCCCAGGCCTTACCCCAACTCTAGCCCTAATAAAACCATAACTAAAGCCCTGACCCTATCCATTATCCTAAACACAACCATAACCCTAAGGCTAACTCTAGGCCTAACCCTAACCCTTTTGATAATTCTAACCCTATCAATTACCCTACACCTAACATGAACCCTAAACCTTAACCTATCATTACCCTAACCAAACCCTAATGCTAATTCAAGTGCTAGACCTAAACCCTAACCTAAACCAAACCCCAAACCTAATTCTAACCTTAATAATACCCCTAGTTCTAAACCTGACCCTTACCCTAAACTGAACCCTTACACTAGACCTAGCCATAAATCTAACCCTCAATCTATCCCTAACGTAAGCCTAGACCTGACACTCGCCCTAGCCCTAATTCTTGCCATAATCCTAAAACAAACCCAAGCCCTCATCATAGCCCTAAACTTAGCCTTATTACTTAACAAAACCATAACCCTATCCCTAACCGAATTCTAACCTTTGACTTTGCCCTAAAACTAGCTCTAACCTCATTCCTTCCCCTAAACCTAACCCTATCCCTAAACGTAAACCTAAGCCTAAAACTAGGCCTAACCCTAATTCAAATGCTAGACCTAACCATAGCCCTAATTTAGTCCTAAACCTAAGCATAGCTCTAAGACTAAATACAACTCTTGCCTTAGTCCTATTTCTATTTCTAACCTATCCCTTACCACAATCCTATCACTTACCTTTACATTAGCCCTAACCCTAGCTCTAGCCCTAATCCTATATCTAACCCTAACTCTAAATCTAACCCTAACCCTAAGCTAAACTTCTCACTAACACAAGCCCCCATAACACTAATGCTAATCCTAAAACTAGCCCTACCCTAGCCGTAGCCCTACAAAACAACCAAGCCATAGCCTTAACCCTAACCTTTAACATAAACCAAATCCTAAACCTACACCTAGCCCTAAACCTAGCTCTAATTCGAGTCATATCTCTAACCCTAAAACAAACCCTGACCCTGACTCTGACCATAACACTAGAGCTCTAAACATCACTCAATACCTAAACCTAAACTTAACGCTAGACCTAGCCCTAACCCTAATACTAGTTCTAATTGTAACCCTAGTTCTTACATTGGCTGTAGCCCTAATTCTAGACCTAATCTAACCCAAAACCTGTCCCTAATCAGAGACTTAACACTAACTTTAACCCTAACCATAACCCTAATTATAGCCCTAAACCTTATCCTAAACCTAACCCTAACCCTAACTCTTTACATGACCCAAAATTTAACCCTAGCCCTAGCCTTAATCCTAAGCATAAAACTAGCCCTAACCTGAGCTGTAACCCTATCCATTACCCTAATCCTAATCCTGACCCTAACTCTAACCCTAGGTTTAAATCTGAACCTAACCCTTATCCAAAACCTAACACTAGTCCTTACCAGTAACCCTAACCCTAAACCTAACACTCACACTAGCCCTGGACCTAAACCTCATCCTAAATATAGCCATAACCCTAGCCTTAGCCCTAACAATAACCCTTAATCTAAACCAAACATGAACTCTACCCCTAGACCTAACCCTAGTCCTCATTCTGGATGTATCCCTAAACCTAATCCTAACCTGAACCCAGACACTAACCCTAACAAAAACCCTTGCTCTAAACCTTATCTGAACCCAGAAACTAACCCTAACACTAGACGAACTCTAAATCTAGCCATAACCATAACTCTAGCTCTTACATTACCCATATACCTAACACTAGCCCTAAACCTCATACAAAACCTAGCCTTAATTACAGTCCTAAACAAAACCCTAAGCATAACTCTAATCCTAAACCTAGCCCTAACACTAACCCTAACCCTAACCCTCGTTCTAGCCCTAACACTAGCTAAAACTGTAAACCTTACCCTAAACATAAACCTAGCCCAAACCCTAAACCTCACCTTAACTCTAGCCCTACAGCTAACTGTAACCATAGCCCAAACCCTAGCTCTAACTCTGTCCATTAAATTAACCCTAACCCTAATACTAATGCTAACCCTAGCCCTAAACCTAACCCTAAACTTACCCTAGCCCAGACTATAAACCTAACGCTCGTCCTAGCCCTAAACCTACCTCAATCCTTAACCCTTACACTTAACCTAAGCCTAACATGAACCCAAGGCCTAACCCTAACCCTAACCCCAGCCCTAATCCTAACCTTAACCCTAGCCCTAACCCTAGTTCGAACCCTACCCAATAACCTAACCATAAACTTAACCCTAATGATAACACTAGACATCGAGCTAAACCTACTGTAATCCTAAAAATAAAACTAATCCTAGAAGTAACAGTGAACCTAAACCTAACCCTAAATCTAAGCTAGATCAAAGCCTAACCCTAATCCTAAACTTAAACCTAATGCTAATCTCAACCTAAATCTATCTTTAACCTGACATTTAAACCTATTACCCTAACCATAATGATGACCCTAGCCATAAACATAACACTAACCATAACACTAACCATGACCATAATCCTAGACCAAACCCTAAATTAACCTTAGCCATAGGAAAAATCCTAGCTCAAACCATAAATTGTACCCTAAACCTAATCTTAAGTGTAACCCTCACCCTAACCCTGACCCTACCCCTAACTCCAGCCCTAATCCTAACCATTATCCTTTCCCTAATCCTAAGTCTAACCCTATAAATTACCCTAACTATAACCATAACCCTTATGCTAACCCTAGGCCTAACCCTAAACCTATCACAATCCCTAACCATATCCATTACCATAACCCATATTCTAAACTTAATGCTAATTTGAGCCTTAACTCTAAACCTTAACCTAACCAAAACCTGAAGCCTGGCGGTGACCCTAATAATACTCCAGCTCTTAATCTGAACCTTTCTCTAAACATAACACTTTAATTTGACCTAGCCATAAATCTAAACCTAAAAATGTAACTAACTATAAACCTAGACCTGACATTAGTCCTAGCCCTAATTCTTGCCCTCAACCTAACACAAAACCTAGCCTTAATCCTAGCCCTAAATCTAGCCTTAATCCTAAACCTAACCATAACCCTAGTCCTAACCCTAAAGCTAATCATAAAACAAGCCCTAATCCTAACCATAGAATTAAAACAAAACCAAACAACCAGCCTATCACTAACCTTAACTTAAACCAAATTCTAGCACCATACCTAGATCTAACCCTAGCCCTAATTCGAGTCCTAATCATAACCTTAATAATAACCCTGATCCTGACTTATATCGTAACACTCATCCTAGCTCTAAACACCACCCTAAAATTAAACTGAACCCTAACAATAAACCTAGCCCTTATTTGAGTCCTAACCCTAACCCTAAAACTAACCCTGACCTGACTGATATCCTAACACTAACCCTAGATATAAATATCACCCTAATCTTAAACCTAACCCTAACACTTGACCTACACCTACCCCAAACCCTAATTGTAATCCTAGTTCTTATATTAGCCATTGCCCTAACCATAGCCTTAATCCTCACTCAAAAACTAGCCCTAATCTGAGCCCTAAACCTAGCTTTAAACCTAACCATAAACCTAACCCTAGCCCTAACCCTATGCCTTACCCTGAGCAAAACCTTAAACCTAATGGTAACACTAGATCTATCCCTAATCCTTAGGCTAACCAAATCCAAACCCTATTAATAGTTATAACACTAGATCTCATTTTACCTCTAATGCTATCCCAAACCCTAACCCCAACCCTGATCCTTATTCTGACCATAACATAAACCCTAGGTCTAAACCTGACCCTAACCCTAAACCAAACTCTAACACTAGCCCTAATTGTAAACTTATACTGAAACCTAACCCTACCACTAGCTGTAGACCTAAATGTAATCCTAAATCTAGCCTCAACTTTAACTCTAGACCTAAAGAAAATCCGAGCCCTAGCCCTAAAAAAACCTTTACCTAACCCAAACATCAATCAACCCCTACACGTAAACCTAGTCCTAATTCTGGCTTTAACCCTAAATTTAACTCTAACCCGAACACTGATCCTAGCTTTAACACTAAACCTAACTCTAAACCTGAAACAAACCAAAACATAAACCTAATTATAGACCAAGCCATAACCCTAACTCTAAAACTAGCCCCAATCATAACCCTAGGTTCTTACATTACCCATAGCCCTAACCTTAGGCCTAAACCTAACTCTAAACATAGAGCTAATTTTAGGCCTAAACCTAGCCCTAAGCATAACCCTCATTCTAACACTAGCTCTATACCTAACCCTAGCCCTCACCTTAGTCCTAAGATCGCTCAAAGCCTAACACTTCCCCTAAACATAAACCTAGACCTATCCCTAACTCTCACCCTAAATCCAGCTCAAATCCTAAAATTAACCTAGCCCTAAACCTAGCTCTAAACCTACCCAAAACCCTAACCCTAAACCTAAACTTTTTGATTATCCTAGCCCAAAAAATAACATTAAATCTAATCCTCACAGGAAAACTAACCATAGACATAACCCTAGAATTAAAATCAGCATAGCCCTAATTATTAGCTAGATCAAAACATAAACCTAACCATAAACCTAAACATAACCATAGCTCTAATCCTAACCCTGTCACTAATTCTAAGTCTAAACCAAATCTAAACCTAACCTGACCATATCCGTTACCTTAACCCTAACCCTAACGTTAATAATAACCCTAGCCCTAACTCTAACCCTAACCCTAAACCTACCGTATTCCTATCCCTAGACTGACTCTAAGCCTAGCCCTAACCCTAGCTCAAAACCTAACCTTTATGCTAAACATAACCCTAAACCTAACCCTAACCCTAGTTCTAACAGTAACTCTAACCCTAACTCAAGGCATATTCCTAAACATAAATCTAGTTCTAACCTAAGCTCTAACCCTGTCAATTACCCTAACCATAACCCTTACCCTAATGCTCACCCTAAACCTAACCCTAGCCCTATCACTAACGGTAACTGTATCAATTACCCTTAGCCAAACCTGAACCTTAAAACAAACACAAACTATACCCCTAACCCTAACCCTAATGCTAATTTGAGCCATATGCCTAAATACTTTCCTAAGCCCAATCCTAATCCTAAAAACTCCCCGTGATCTAAATCTGAACTTTACTCTAAACCTAACCCTTACACAAGACGGAGCCATAAGCCTAACCCTAAAACTATCTTTAACTATAACCCTAGACCTGATATTAGCCCTAGCACTAATCCTAGCCCTGAATCTAATACAAACACTAGCCCTCATCCTAGAACTAAACCTAGCCTTAATCATAACCCTAAACCCAAACCTAGCCCTAACCCTTACTCTAACCCTCACCCTACATCTAAACCTAGCTATAACACCATTCTTTATCCTGAACTTAAACCTAACCCTATCCATATCTCTAAGCCTAAGCTGAAAACTAATCCTAGCCCTAATCCTAGCTCTAATTTAACCCTATCCCAAACCCTAACTCTAATTTTACCCATATTACTAACTCTAACTCTCACACTAGCCCTATTTTTAGTTCTAAACCTATCCCTTACCATAACTCGAACCCTGGCCCTAATTGTAAAATTAGCCCTAACTCTAACCCTAGGACAAAAAACAAAAACAAAAACAAAAACAAAACAAAACAAAAAACAAACAAACAAACAAACAAAAAAAAAAAAAACGAGCAATAGACCTAACCCTAATCCTTAACTTAAACCAAACCCTAAACTACTACAAAAACTATACCTAGCCCTAATCGAGTCCTAACCCTAACTTTAAAACTAACCCTGATCCTGACTCATATCCTAACACTCACCCTAGCTCTAAACATAATGCTAACCTTAAACTGAACCCTAACAGTAAATCTAGAC
>NW_026693424.1:0-26161 GCF_021218885.2 Marmota monax
CCTAACCCTAACCTAATTCTAACCTTAATCTTAACCCTTACTGTAACCCAAAGTATAACACTAACCATAACCCCAACACAAACACTAACCCTAACCCTAACCCTAACACTAAAACTAACACTAATTGTAAACATAACCCTAACTCTAAACCTAAAACTTAATCTAACGCTAATTCTATCCCTAACCCTAACATTAAACCTAACCCCAATTCTAAAACTAAGCCTAAGCCTAACCCTCACTGAAATTCTAACCCCAACCCTAACCCTAATACAAACCCTAAACCTAACCCTAACCACAACTTAAAACAAACCCTAACCAAAACCTAACACTAACCCAAAACCTTACCCTATCCCTAACACTAACCCTAACCCTAAACCTATCCCTAACACAAACCATACCGTAACCCTAACCCTAAAGAAAAGAAATAGCTTAACCCTTAACCTAATGATAATACTAATATTAAAAGTGTCCCTAACCCTATCACTAAAGCTAACCCTATACTTAACCCAAACACTAACAATAACTCTAAACTTAAACCTAAACCTAACCCAAACACACACCCTAAACCTAAAACTAATTCTAACATTAACTCTAACGCTAAACCTAACCCTACCCTAACAGTAAACCTAAGCCTCAACTTAAACCTAACCTGAACCCTAACACTAACCCTAACCCTATTCTAACACTATACCTAAACCTAAATCTATCACTAACCCAAACACTAATACTAACCCTAATAATAACACTAAATGTAACACTAACCCTATCCTAAACCTAACACTAACACTAACCCTAATCCTAACCCAAACACTAACCCTAAAACTAAACTTAACCCTAACACTACCACTAAAATAACCAAAACCCTAACTCTAAACCTTTCCTTAACCCTAAACCTAACCCTAAGCCCAACTATAACCACATCCCTAACCATAACCCTAAGCCTAAAGTAACCCTAACTCTAAAAGAAACTCTAACCCCAAAAATAACTTTAACTCTAACATAACAATAACCCTAACCATTTCCTAACTTTAATCCTAACCCTAACTCTAACACTAAACCTAACAATAAACCTTACCCTAATCCTATCACTGACACAAACCCCAACCCTATCTCTATCACTAACCCTAGCCCTAACCCTAAACCTAACACTATCCCTATCCATAACCCTAACCTTCAGCCTAACACTAACACTAACCCTTACCCTAACCCTCACACTAATGCTAACGTGCCCGTAACCCTATAATTAACCCTAACCCTAAACATATGCCTCATATTAACACTCTTATGAACCATAACCCAAAACTTAAATCTAACTTTAACCCTAACACAAACCACAACACTTATCCTAACACAAATCATAACACGACAACTAATACTTACCCTAACTCTAACCCTAACCCTAATCCTAACCCTAACTCTAAAACTAAATGTAAACATAACCCGAGCCCTAACTCTATTTCTAACCCCCAAAGTAACCCTAACCGAAACCCTAAATATAATCCTAAAACTAATTCTAAACTAGACCCTAACCCTAACCATAACACTTACCCTAACCCTAATCCAAACCAGAAAAGTAACCCTAACCTATCCCGAACCCTAACCCTAACCGTAACTCAAACCCTAACCCTAAACCTAACCTTAACACTAACCCATACCCTAACAATAACCATAACCCTAACCCTAACACTAACCCTAACCCTAACCTTAACTCTAACCCTAACCCTAATCGTAACCCTAAAACTAAATCTTAGCCTCATTCTTACCTAATACTAACCATAAATCTATCCCTAACCCTAACCCTAATACAAAACCTAAACCTAATGCTAACCCTATCTCAGAAGATAACCCTAAAGCTAACACTAATACTAACACTAACCGTAACACTAAAACTTACCCTAAGAATAACCCTAACCCTGCATTTAAACCTAACCCTCATCCTAACCGTAACCCTAACCCTAACTCTAAACCTAACCCTTACCTAAATATAACCATAAACATAACCATAATCCTAAATCTAACAATAACCCTAAGCCTAACCTTAATCTCAGTACTAACCCTAACCCAAATGCTAATGTAACCCAAACCTAACCCTAATTCTAACACAAACCATAACCCAAACCATAACTCTAAATCTAAACTAACCTTAACCCTAACCCTTATCTAACCCTAAACAGAATCCTCACCCAAACCCTAAACCTAACCCGCTCCAAACCGTAACTCTAAACCTAATACTAACCCTAATTCAAATCTTAACACTAACCCTAAAGCTAACTATATCCAAAACACATACACTAATGCTAAACCTAACCCTAAACCTAACCTTAACACTAACCCTAACACTAACACTAACCCTAAGACTAACCATAACCCTAACTTTAACCCTAACACTAACCCTAAACCTAACAGAAAAAATAACACTAACACTAACTTAAACACTAACACTAACACTATCACTAACCCAAAGCACCTCCATAACCTTAACCTTAACCCTAATCCTATACCTAAAACTAAACCTAAACCTATCATGAACTTTAACCATAAACCTAACTCTAAAACTAACATTAACACTAACAGTAACACAAATTGTAACAGTTACCCTAACACAAACCCTAAACCTAACCCTAACCCAAAACCTAACCTTAACCCTAAAACTAACCCTTACCCTAACTTTAAATTTAACTTAAACCTAACCCTAACCCTAAACCGAAACCAAACACTAACTCTGTCCCTAACCCTAATACTAACACTAACCCAACCCTAATTCTAACCCTAACACTAACCCTAACCCTAAACCTAACATGAACCCTAACCCTAACCCTAATCGTAACACTAACACTAACCGTAACCCTAATCTTAAAACTAACACTAACTCTAACCCTAACACTAACAAAATCCTACCCAAAAACCTAATACTAAACCTATCCCTAACTCTAACCCTAACCCTAATACGAAACCTAACCCTAACCCTAACCAAACCCTAACCCTAACGAAACCATAACCCTAACCCTAACACAAACCCTAACCCAAAACATAATCCTAACCCTTACCTAACTTTAACCCTAACCCTTAACTATCCTTAACCCTAAACCTAAAATTAAACCTAACACTAAACCTAAACCTAACCATAACTGTTAACACTACTCTTACCCCAAAGGTAATGCTATTACTAAACATAACTCTAAACCTAACACTAAACCTAACACTAAACTTAACCCTAACTGTAAACCTAACCCTAACCATAACCCTAACCCTAACTGTAAAACTAAAACTAACCCTAACCCTAATCCTAAGCCTCATTATAACCCCAATCCAAATGTAACCCTAACCCTAACACTAACACTAACCCTAACGCTAAACCTAAACCTACAACTAACACTAACCCTAACCCTAAAGCTAAACCTAATCCTAATCCTAACCCCAAACCTAAACTAAAACCTTACCTAAACATAAACCTATCTCTAATTGTAACTGGAACAATAACCCTAACCCTAAACCTAACCCGAAACCTAACACTAACACTAACCCAAAACCTAAAACTAAACCTAAATCTAATTATAAGCCTAACCAAAACTCTAACACTAAACCTAACCCTAACCCTTACCTAACACTAACCATAACCCTAAACCTAAGCCTAATACTAACACTAACCCTAACCCTCACACTAACACACTCACCCTATCCCTAACCTTAACTTAACCCTAACATAAACCTAACCCTAAATCTAACCCTAACACTAACCCTAATCCAAACCTAAACCTAACGCTAACAGTAACCCTAACCCTAACCATAAAACTACCCTAATACTAACAATAACCATAACCCTTAATCTAATCCACACCCTAAACCTAAACCTAACACTAACCCTAAACCTAACCACAACACAAACCCAAACTGTAACCCTAACTCGAACCTAACCCTAACACTAACCTTCACAGTAACCCTAACTATAACCCTTACACTAACACAAAACCTAAACCAAAGACTAACCTCAACCTAACCCTAACCATAACTTTAACCCATACCCTAACCCTAAACCTAAAGCTCATCCTAACCCTAACATTAAACCTAAACCTCACTCTAACCCTAAAACTTTACCTAACGCTAACCCTAACCCTAATGTAACAGTAACTCTAACCCTAATTCTAACTCTAATCCTATCACTAACACTAACCCTAACCCTACCTCTAACCTTAACCATAACAATAACCCTAACCCTATCACTTACCTTAACTCTAACCGTAAACCAAACCCTAACCCTAACACAAACCATAACCCTAACCCTATCCTAACACTAATTCTAAACTAATCTAGACCGTAAGCCTAACTCTAACACTAAACCTAATGCTAACCCTACCACTAATCCAAACCTTATACCTAACCCTAACTGTAACTCTAAGCCTAATTCTAACCCTCACCCTAACCCTAAACATATAACTAACCCTAACCCTAAGACTAACTGTAACCCTAAAAGTAAGTATAACTGAAACCCAAACACTAATGCTAACCCTAAACCTAACACTAACCCTAACTTTAAACCTAACCCTAAGCCTAAACCTAACATGAATGCTAACTCTAACAAGAATCCTAACCCTAAACCTAACCCTAACCCTAACACTAGCACTAACCCTAAACCTAACCCTAACCCTAAATCTTACCTAACTCTAAACCTAATCCTAACCCTTATTGTAACCCAAACTATAAGAGTAACCATAACTCCAATACAAACCCTAACCCTAAACCTAACAATAACCGTAACCCTAACCCTACCACTAAACAAAACCATAACCTTAACACTAAAAATAACACTAATTATAACCATAACTCTTATGCTAACCTAATTCTAACCCTAAACCTAACATTAAACGTACACCTAAATGTAACACTAATCCTAAACCTAACCCCAACTGAAATTCTAACCCCAACAGTAACCCTAACCCTAACCATAACAGAAACCCTAACCCTAAAACTAACCATAACCATAAAAGAAACCTAATCCTAACCAAAGCCTAACACTAATCCACACCTTACCCTATCCCTAACACTCACCCTAATCCTATCTCTAACACTAAACATACCATAATCCTAACCCTAATGGTAAGAAAAACCATAACTCTAAACCTAATGATAATACTAACTCTAAAACTATCCTTAACCCTAACACTAAACCTAACCCTAAACTTAACCCAAACACTAACAATAACCCTTACACTAACTGTAAACCTAACCCAAACACAAAACCTAAACCTAAACCTAAACTTAACACTAATTCTAACCGTAAAATTAACCCTACCCTAAGACTAAACTTAAGCCTCACCTTAACCCTAACCATAACCCTAACACTAACTGTAACCCTAAACCTAACTCTAACACTAACCCAAACACTAATCCTAACCCTAACAATAACCCTAAAAGTAACACTAACCCTAACGATAAACCTAACCCTATACTTAACACTAAAAAAGAACCCTAACCCTAACACGAATCTTAACCCTTACCCTAACTCTAACAATAACCCTAACACTAAACTTGACCCTAACACTAACCCTAAACCTAACCTTATTCCTGACACTAACTCTAAAACTAACCAGAACCCTAACACTAAACCTATCCTTAACCCTAACTCTAACCATAACATTAACCCTTACACAAACCCTAACTCTAACCCTAAGCCTAAAGTAACCCTAACCCTAATCGTAACCCTAATCCTAACACAAACCCTAACCCAAAATGTTACCTTAATCCTAACATAACACTTATTCTAACCGTTTACTAAATTTAATCCTTAAACTAAATTTAATACTAAACCCTATCCCTATTACTAACTCTAACCCTAACATTAAACCTTACACTAACCCTATCCTTAACCCTAACCTTAACCCTAACACTAACACTAACACTAACAGGAACCCTAACCCTAACACTAACCCTAACCTACCTTAACCATAGAATCTACCCTAACCCTAACCCTATGCCTCACTTTAGCCCTCTTACTAACCGTAACCTAAAACATAAATCTAAATTTAACCCTAACAGAAACACTAACCATAACACTTATGCTAACACAAATCATAACTCTGACCCTAACACTAATCCTAACCCAAACTCTAAAATTAACCCTAAACAAAACCCGAACTCTAACTCTAATTCTAACCCAAAAATAACCCTAAACATAACCCTAAATGTAATCATAAAACTAAACCTAAACTTAACCCTAACTCTAACTCTAACACTAACCCTTATCCTAATCCTAACACAAAAAGTAATCTTAATCTATCTTGAACCGTAACCCTAACTCTAACTTGAACCCTAACACTAACTCTCACCCTAAACCTAACCTAACCCTCAACCTAACTAACTCTTACCTATCCCTAACCCTAACCCTCACCGGAACCCTAAACCTAACCCCCTCCCTAATTTTAATGTTAAACCTAATACTAACCCTGATTCAAACACTAACACTAACCCTAAAAATAACCCTAAACTTAACACTAACCCTAACACTTACCCTAATACTAACACAAAACTTAACCATAACCCTAACACTAACAGTTAACATAATCCTAAACCGAAACCTTAGACTTACCCTAACCCTAACCCTAACCCTAACATTAACCTAACACTAACATTAACCCTAACCCTAACTCTAAACCTCACCCTAAACCAAAACTTAAAACTAACTCCAGCCCTATCCCTAACACAAACCCTAACCACAACCCTAACACCTAACCTCTCCATAAATCTAATCCTAACAATAACCCTAACACTAACCCTAAACTAAACACTAACCTTAACCTAAACCTAACTCTCACCCTAATCACAACCCTAACCCTAACTTTAAAGCTATCACCCTGACACTAACCCTAAGCCTCACCCTAACCCTAACATTAAACCTAACACTAACCCTAAGCCAAACACTAAACCTAACTCTAACCCTAATCCTAACCATAAAACTAACCCTAACCCCAACCCTAACACTAACCCTAAAACTAATCCTAACCCTAAGACTAAATATAACACTAACCCTAAACCTAACACTAACATTAACCCTAACCCTAACCCTCAACATAAACCTAAACCTAAACCTTACACAATCCCTGACCTTAATCCTAACATGAACCATAAGTCGAACCCTAACCCTAATGTAAACCAAATCCTAACCCCAACACTAAAACTAATCTTAACCGTAACCCTTACCCTAATCCTTATACTAACCGTAACACTAACCCTAATCCTAACCCTAACACTAACACTAACCGTAACCCTAACCCTAAAACTTAATATAACCCTAACCCTAAACCTACCCTAACACTAACCCTAAACCTAAACCTAACCCTAACCCTAAACCTAAACATAACACGAATCCTAACCTTAATCCTAACATGAAGTGTAAATGTAACCCTAACCTTAATTTAACCCATTCCCTAACCCTAGCACAAACACTAATCGTAACCTTAACCCTTACACTAACCCTAACACTATCCCTAAACTTAACCCTAAATCTAACTTAAACCTAAATCTAAACCTAACTCTAACACTAATCATAACCTTTATTATAACCCTAACCATAATTCTAACTGTAACCCCAACACAAACCCTAACCCTAAAGCTAACAATAACCTGAACAGTAACCCTAATATTAACCCCAACACTAACCCTAAAACTAATACTATCTCTAAACTTAACCCAAACCCTAAACCAATATTTTACCCTTACTCTAACCTAAACCTAACACTAACCCTAACCCTAAACTTAACACTAACACTAAGCATAACCCTAATCATAAGCCTAACACTAACCCTAAAAGTAACCACAACACTAACACTAAACCTAAACCTAACCCTTACCATAACCCTAACAATAACCCTAATGCTAACTTAACCCTAATCCTAACCATAAACATAATGTTACCATAAACCTAACTCTAACCATAAACCTAAAACAAACCATAGAGCAAAACATAACCCTAACCATAACCTAACACTATCCCTAACTGTTACCTAGCAGTAAACCTAACCCAAACTCAAACACTAACCCTAACACTAACCTTAAGGATAATCTAACACTAACCCTAACCCCAACACTAAATCTGTCACTAACCCTATCCCTAACCCTAACAGTAACACTAACCCTAAACCCAACACTATACCTCTCCTACCCGTAACCATAAAACAAACCATATTTTTACGCCTCAATTTAACCCTCTTCCTAACCATAACCCGAACTGTAATACTAGTCTTAAATCTAACACTAACACTAACCATAAACCTTTGTATAGCACTAAACCAAACAGTAATCCTAAACCTAAACATAAACCTAAACTTAACACTAACCCTAGCCCTAACCCTAACACTAAACCTATCTTTTAATCCTAACCCTTACAGAAAATCTAAAACTAAACCTTACCCTAACACAAACCATAATTCTTACCTAACACTAATCATAACCCTAACCCTATGGCTAATTCTAAAACTAACCCTAACCCAAACCCGAACCCTAACTCTAAACCTAACCCCAAAACTAACCTTAACCCTAACCCTAACCCTAACATTACCTAAACACTAATCCCACCATAACACTAATTCTACCTCTAACCCTAACCCTAAAAGTAATTCTAAAGATATTCCAGACCCTAACAATATCCCTAACTTTAACCCTAACACTAACACTAACACATGCAATAAAAAAAAAACTCTAACCCTAACCCTCACACTAAACCTAACCGTAAAAAAACCCTAACCCTAACACTAACCATAACACTAAAACTAACCCTATCATACCCATAACCCTAAAATAACCCTAACTCTAACCCTCATTCTAACGCTAATCCTAACCATAACACTAACCCTAACCCTTAACTAACCCTAACAGAAACCCTAAACTTAACGCTTACCCCAACACAAAACATATCCATGAAACTAAAACTAATATTAACACTAAACCTAACCCTAAACTTAACTCTAAAACTAACCCTAAACCTAACCCAAACCCTAACTGTAACCCTAATTTGAAAAAAAACCCTAACCATAACCCTAATCCTAAATCTAAAACTAACCGTTACACTAAATCTAACACTGATTCTAACCCTAATACTAAACATAATGCTAACCCTAAATGTAACCCTAACATAAAACTTAAAACTACCCCTAAACCTAACACAAACCCTAACCCTAAAACTGTTCATAACCCTAACACAAACCCAAACACTAACCCTTACATTTAAACTAAACCTAACACTAAACCTAGCCATAACACTAACCCTAAAATTAACCCTAAACGTAATACTAATCTTAACCTTAACCCTAAAACTATCTCTATTTTTTCCCTAACCCTGAAAGGATTCCTAAACCTAACCCTAACACTAACACTAACAGTAAGCCTAACCTTAAACCTAATGCTAACACTAACACTAACCCTAATCCTAATCCTAACATGAAGCCTAATCCTAACCCTAACGATAACTCTAATCCTAACACTAACACTAACCCTAAACCTAAGCCAACCATAAAGTTAACCCTAACCCTAAACCTAACACTAACACTCACCGTAAACTTAAACCTAAACCTAAACCTAAAAGTAACTCTAACCCTAAATCTAACCCTAAAACAAACCGTTACCCTAACCCTAACCATAACCATAACATAACACTAAATATAACCCTAACCCTAACCCTAACCCTAAGTAAACCTACCGCTAACCCTAAACTTAACACGATACTTAACCCCAAAACTAACCATAACCTTAAAACTAACCCTAACCCTAAACCTAACCCTAACATAATCATAACCCTAAACCAAACCCTAACTCTAATTCTTATCATATCATTAATGCTAACCATAACATTAACACTAAACCTAACACTAACCTTAACCCTAACCCTAACCCTAAGTATAACACTCACCCTAACCCTAACTCTAACAGTAACACTCTTATCATAACCATAACCCTAACAATAAACCTTACCTTAACCCTAACCCTAACACTAACACTATCCCTAAACCTAACGCTAACCCTAACACTAACCCTAACCTAACTCTAACCGTAAAAAAAACCCTAACCCTAACCATATTTCTAACCCTAAACTAACCCTAAAACTAACCTAAAAATAAACCTAATCCTAACCCTAACCATAATTATAACCATAACCATAACCTTAAACCTAACCAAAACACTAATTCTAACCCTAAATCTAATACTAACCCTAACCCTAACCCTAAACCTTACACTAAAAATAACCCTAAATCTAATACAAACTCTAACCCTAACCTAACAGAAACCCTAACCCTTACCCTAAACCTAGCACTAACACTAATGCTAACCATAATCCTAACCTGAAACCTAATGCTAACCCTAATGCTAACCATAACACTAAACCTAACAATAACCCTAACCCTTATCTAACCCTAACACTAACCTTAAACCTAACAATAACATCAACCCTAACCCTAAACTGAAACCTAAACCGAACCCTAAGTCTAACCCTAATACTAACCCAAACCCTAACACTATCCCCAAGCCTAACCCTCACATTAAAACTAAACCTAACTCTAAACCTGACATTAACTCTAATCTTAACCCTAATCCTATTCCTAAACCTAACTATAATGCAAAACCAAACACTAACGCTAAGCCTTACTCTAACCCTAACACTAACCCTATCACTAACACTCAACCTAAACCTAACACTAACCGTAAAGCTAACCTTACCCCTAACCTAAATCTAACCCTAATCCTATCCTTAAAACGAACCCTAAACCCAAACCTAACCACAACGCAGACATTAAACATAACCCTAACTCTATCCCTAACCCTAACCCTAACCCTAACAGTTACCCTAACCCTAACTTTAACCCTAACATAACACTAACTCTAATTATAACTCTAAACCTAATCCTAAATATTATCCTAATGCTGAACCTAACCCTATCACTAACGCTAACCCTAACCCTAACACTACCCCTAAAACTAAAACTAACAATAAACCTAACAGCAACCCTAACCCTAATCCTAACCCGAACACTAATGGTAACTTAAACCGTAAACTTAACTATAACCCTGACCTTAACCTAACCCTAATCCTAACCCTTAATTTATGCTAACCCTAACCCTAACACTAACCTTAACCCTAAAATTAACCCAAACACTAACTCTAACCCAAACCCTAACCCAAACCCTAACACTAACCCTAACGCTAATGCTAACACAAAATTTAACTCGAACCCTAATACTAACCCTAAATGTAACCCTAACACTAACCCTAAACCTAAACCAAACCCTACCCTAAACACTAACAGTAACCCTAAACTCAACCCTATCAATAACCCTTATCCTAATTGTAACCATAACCCTAACTCTAAATCTAACCCTAAACCTAAACCTAACAGTAACCCTAACCATACCCTACTATGAACCCAAAATAATCCTAACCCTAATCTAACCCTAGCCCTAATCCTAACACGAATCCTAAACGTAACCCTAAACCTAACCCTAAACTTAACCTACCAATAACCCTAACCCTAACCTAAAACTAACACTAACCATAACATTTATCCTAACCCTCAGCCTAACACTAATCCTAAATCTAACCATAAACCAAACACTAAACCTAACCCTATCCCTTACACTAACACTAAGCCAAAATGTAACCCTAACCCTAACCCTAACCCGACCCGTAACCCTAACCCCCAACTTAACCCTATCCCTAATTCTAACTTTAACCCTAAAACAAACCCTAAACCAAATCATAACCCTAACACTAATCTAACCCTAACACTAACCCTTACCTAATCCTAACCCTAACTTTAAAACTAACCCAAACACTAAACCTAAGTCTAACCCTGAAGGTAACCCTAAACATAATCCTAAACTTATCACTAACCCTAACCCTAAACCTAACACTAACCCTAACTCAAACCATAATCTAACCTTAATTCTAAACCTAACCCTAACACAAATCCTATCCCTAATCCTAACCCTAACCTGAACCCTAACCCAAACCCAATCCCTAACACTAAACCAAACCCTAAACTTAATCCTTACCCTAACACTAAACCTAACTCTTACCCTAAACCTATCACTAACTCTAACACTAACCCTAACCCTAACCCTAACACAAAACCTAATGCTAAACCTAATCCGTACACTAACCCTATCCTTAAACTTAACCCAAACACTAATTTTAACTGTAAATCTAAACCTAACCCTAACACTTACCCTAACACTAACCTTAACCCTAACATTTACACTAACCCTAACCCTAATACTAAACCTAACCCTAACCCTAACCCTAACTCTTAACTCTAACACAAACCCTAACCTTAAACCTAAACCTAACAAAAACACTAACCGTAACATTACCATTAACCCTATCCCTATACTTAACTCTTCAACTAACCCTAAACCTAACTCTAACCCTAACCCTAACATTTACCCTAACCCTAATTCTAACTTTAATCCTAACGCTTACCCTAATTCTAACCCTAATCCTAACCCTCACCATTACACTAACCCTAACCCTAACACTAACCCTAAAACTATCCCTAAACCTATTGCTAACTTTAAATCTAATGCTAACAATAACACTAATCTTAAACTTAACCCTAACATTAACACTAACCCTAAACATAAACCAAACCCAAAACCTAACCCTCATCCTATATGTAACCCTAAACCTAACACTAACCATTATTTTAACACAAACTCTAACACTAAATATAACACTAACCCCAACCTAAAACCTAAATTTAACAATAATCCTGTGACCCTATCTCTAACCCTAACACTAACAATAATGCTAACACTTAACCCAAACCCTTACACGAACATTAACCATAACTCTAATCCTAAACCTAACCGTAAAATAACCCTAATCCTAACCCACAAACTAAATCTAACTCTAAATCTAACACAAACTCTAATCCTATCCCTAAAACTAACCGTAACCGTAACCCTAACCTAACCTTAACCCCAAACCTAAAAATAACTTTAAGCCTAACCCTAATCCTAACCCTAACACTTACCCTAATTCTACCCCTAAAACAAACCCTAATCCTAACCCTAACCCTAACCTAACCCTAACCCTAACTCTAACTTAAATTTTACCCATAACCGAAACACTAACCCTATCCAAAACACTAACACAAAACCTTATCCTAAATTTAACCTTAATCCTAACACTAATTCTAAACCTAATATAAACCCTAACACTAACCCTAACCCTAACCCTAATACTAACCCTAACTCTAACTCCAAACCTAACCCTAATCCTAACACTAATTGTAACACTAAACCTAATGCTAACCTTAACATTAACCCTAACTCTAACACTAATTCTAACCCGAACACTAAACGTAAACCTAACACTAACTCTAACCCTAAAATTAAACGTAACTGTAACCCGAACTCAATCCTTAAACTTAACCCAAACACTAACCACAATACTTACTCCATCCTTAACCTAACACTAAACCTAACCCTAACACTAACCCTAACCCTAACCCAAACATGAACCCTAAACATAACAATAAATCTAACACTAACATTAACACTCACCCTAACCCTAACCCTAAACCTAACACTAAACCTAACCCTAATCCTAACACTAAACCAAACCCTAAACCTAAATTTAACTCTAATCCAAATCCTAACCCTAAGCCAAAACCTAACCCTAATACTAACTGGAACACAAACCCTAAACCTAAACCTAACCCTAAACTTAACACAAACCCTAACACTAAACTTAACCCTAATTCTAACTCTAACCCTAACCTTAACTGCAACACAAACCGTAAACCTAACCCTAACCCTAATATTAATCTTAACACTAACCAAAACCCTAACCCTAAATGCAACCCTAAACCTAACAGAAAACGTAAGCCTAACCCTAACCCTAAACCTATCCAATCCCTAAGCCTACCACTAGTCTAACCTTAACCTAAACCTAACCCTACCTTAATTCTAAAATTAAACGTAACCCTAACTCTAACCCTAATACTAACAGTAACCCTAACCCTAACCCTAAATCTAACCCTATCGCAACCCTTTCCTAAACTTACACTAACCCTAACCCTAACCCTAAACTAACCTTAACCCTTAACCTAACCCTAACCATAAACCTAAATCTAAACCTAACACAAACCCTAACCCTAACCCTCACCCTAACCTTACCCTAAACCAAAAATTAACCCTAACCCCAAACCTAACAGTAACCATAACCTAACCAGATCCCAACCCTAAAATAAAAAAAAAAAAACCTAAACCTTACTCTAACACTAACTGTAACTCTAATACTAAACCCAAATCCATCTCTAATCCTAACCAAAAAACTAACCCTTACTGTCACCCTAACCCTAAACAAAACACTTACCATAACAGTAACCCTAACCCTAACTCCAACACTAACCTTATCCCTAACCGTAACACTAACTCTAATCTAACACGAACTTTAACCCTAACCCTAACCAAAAATGAACCCTAACACTTACCCTAATCTAAACCCTAACACTAACACTAACCCTAAACCTAACCCTTACAGTCACCATAACCCTAATGCTAACTTTAACCCAAACCCAAAACCTAACCCAAACTATAACCCTAACCCTAACCCTCACACTAACACTCAGCCTAACACTAATCCTAACCTTTACCCAAACACTAATACTAAACCTAACCCTAACACTAATTCTAATCCTAATCCTAAACATTAACTTAAACCTAATCCAAACCCTAACGATAATACAGACCCTAATCCTAACCCTAACACTAACCATAACACTAACCATAACCGTAACCATAACCATAACACTAACCCTAAACCTAACACAAACCTTAAGATTAACCATAACCTAACCCCAACTTTAACCTTAGTCTAACCCTAATCCTAACCAAAACCATAATACTAACCCTAAACCTAACAAAACTCTAACTTAACCCTAACCCTAATTTAACCCTAACCCTAACTCTTACCCTAATTTAACCATTCTCCTAACCCTAAACCTAATTCTAACCCTAACCCTAAGACTTAACTTAACCCTAAACCTAACACAAACCCTAACACTGACCCTAAACCTAACCTTAAATATAACCCTAACACAAACCATTTCCCTAACCCTAACCCTAAACTAAACCAAACCCTAAGCCTAATCTTAACCCTAAGTCAAATTCTAACCTTAACCATAACACTAACTCTAACCGTTTTGGTAAACTTAACCCTAACCCGAAATCTAACCCTAGCCATAACTCTGACCTTAACACTATCCGTAAACCTAACACTCAACCTATCTCTAATTCTAACTGTAAACCTAACCCTAACCCTAAAACAAACCCTAACCCAATCCATAACCCTAAACGTAACCTAACCCTAACCCCAACTCTTACCTAACCCTAACCCTAAACCTAACCCTACCACTATCACTGACCCTAACCCAAATCCTAACACAAACCCTATCCCCAACCCTAATACTATCACTAATTCTAAACTTACACCTCACCCTAAACCTAACACTAATCCTAACACTAAATCTAAACTAAATCTTATTCATAAACCTAACCCTAACCCTAAACCTAATCCTATCACAACCCCAAAATCTAACCCTGAACCTAACGAACATCCTAATCTTAACCATAACTTTAACCTTTCCACTAACCCTAAAACTAATGGTAACACTAAATCTAAACCTAATCCTCTACATAAGCCTAACCCTAACCCTAAATCTAAACCTAAAATATTCTTTAACCTTACCCTAAACCTAACACAAACCCAAACCCTAACACTAACCTTAACACTAACCCTAACTCTTACCCTATCTCTTAAACTAACCCTAACCTTAACCCTAACTTTAACCCTTACACTAACCGTAAAGCTAAAATAATCTTAATCCTAATCCTAACTCTAACCCTATCTCTAACCCTAACACTTACCCTAACCTTAACTGTAACCTAACCTTAACCCTAAACTAACCTTAACCCTAACCCTAACCTTAACCCTAAGACTAACAGTAACACCAACCCTAATCCTAATCTTAATCCTAACAGTAACCTTAAAATATTCCTAATCCCAACATCAACCCTAACTATAACTCTAACACTATCACTAACAGTTAACATATCCCTAAATCTAACACTAACCCTAACACTAACCCTAACCCTAACCCTAACTCTAACATTAACCTTAACAGTAACACCAATCCTAACCCTAATTGCAATCCTAACACTAACCTTAAAAATACCCCTAACCCTAACATTATCCCTAACTCTAACTCTAACACAAACACTGAAACACTTACCCTATCCCTAAATCTAACACAAAACCTAACACTAATCCTAACTCTAACCCTAACCCTAAGATCTTCGTAATTTTAACCCTAACACTAACACTAACCCTAACCCTAACACTAATGTTAAACCTAACCCTAACCCTAATACTAACCCGAAAACTAAGCCTAAACCTAACCCTAATGCTAACCCTTACCGAAACACTAACACTAACCTTAATTCTAATGCTAACCCCAAAACTAAAACTAATGCAAAACCTAACACTAACACTAACCCTAAACCTAACCCTAATCCTAATCATAGTCCTAACACTAAACATTACCCTAACCCTAACATACAATAAACCTAACCCTAATGATAATCCTAACACTAACTGTAACCCTAAACCTATCACTCGCCTTAATCCTAACTGTAACCCTAACCCTAACACTAAACCTCACCCTAAGAAAACCAAAACACTAACTCTAACACTAACCCTAAACCTAACCTTAATTTAAAAGCTAAACCTAATTTTAAAACTAACCCTAATTTTAAAACTAACCATAACACTAAACCTAACCCTAACTCTATCCCTAAACCTAAACCTTAACCTAACCCTAACACTAACCCAAACACTAACTCTAATCCTAACACTAACCCTAACACTAAACCTAACCCTATCCATAACCCTAACTCAAACACTAACCATAACCTAACACTAACCCTAACACTAACCCTACACCTAACCCTAAAGCCAACCCTAACCCTAAACCTAACCCTAACCCAAACCCAAACCCTAACCCTAACAATAAACCTAACCCTAACCCTAACACTAACCCTAATCCTATCCCTAACACAAACACTAATTCTAACACTAAAACTAAACCTAATCCTGATCCTAACACTAACACCCACCCTAACCCTAGCCTTAAAGCTAATAGTAGCCTTAATTCAAACCCTAACACTAACCCTAAACTAATCTTAACCCTAACACTTACCCTAACACTAAAACTTACAGTAACCTTAACCCAAACCATAATACTAACACTAATCTTAACACCAAATTAACCTATAAGTAACCCTAAACCTAAACATAAACCTGAACCTATCCCTAACCCTAACACTAATCCTAACCCTAACACTAACTTAACGTAACAGCAACCCTAAACTTAATTCCTACCCTAACTCTAAAACTAATCCTAACCCTAACTGTTACCTAACACCAACAACAACCCTACCCCTTACCTTAACACTAATCTTAAACCTAACCGTAACACTGGCACTAACCCTAATTCTAACCCTAAATATATCCGGAACCCTAAATCTAAGCCTAACCCTAACCCAAACACAAACACTAATCTTAACACTAACACTAACCATATCCCTAACCCGACCTAACCCTAATTCTAACCCTTATGATAACTCTAAACCTAACACTAACCCTAGCAATAAACCTAAACCTAAACTTAACACTTACCCTAACCCTAATCCTAACCCTAACCCCAAAACTAACCCTAACATGAATCCTAACACTAACCCTAATCCTAACACTACCCTTAACACTATCTCTAACCCTATCCCTAAAACTAACCCTATCACTAACCCGAATGAAAACCCAAACACTAACCCTAAACCTAACCCTAATCCTAATCCTAACAGTAACTATATCCCTAACATTAATCATAAACCTAACCCTAACACAAAATTTAACCCTAACACTAACACTAACAAAACCGTAAACTTAACCCTAACACTAACCCTACTTCTAATCCTAATCCTAACACTAACCTTAACTTTAACCCTAACCCAAACACTAAAACTGCCACCGTCTGGCTTGGCACAAATGCCGCAGTCTGGCTGGGCACACAATCAGGAGCCACCACACAGCTTGTAGATTCAAACAGCAACTCTTTATTCCCGAACTCACACCAGCCGTCTACAATCACGTTCTGGGGAAATCCATGTTCTCTGGCCAAATCCACACCACTGGGCTTCTATCTCCAAAATATACTGTCTGAATCCCATGAGAACTCAAGGGGAACTCAGGCAGCAGGATACGCCCTATTCCCAGGAGGAATAATCTTAAACCTGGAACCCCCTAAACTGGAACGCCCTAAACCCAATTATCCTAAACCGGGAACACCCTAATCCGCCCTGGTCCTTGAGCAAGGTCACCTACATTCAATGTCACTGCAAAATGTCCTATTTCCACGAGTCCTTCCACTAAGCAACATGGGGTACGCTGGCAAGGAAATTGTCATACCTACTTGGCTAATGGCTCCCAGCATAAAACTAATGCTAACACCAACCCTAACACTTACCCTAACCCTAACCCTAAAACTAACACTAAACCTAACCCTAGCAAAAATCCTGAACCTAAACTTAACCCTAACCCTAACACTAACCTGAATATTAACCCTTACCCTAACCCTAAACTTAAATCTAACCTTAGCACCAATGCTAAACCTAACTCTAAACTTAAACCTAACACTAACACTAACCCTATTGCTAACACTAACCCTAATTGTAACCATAACCTAACATTAAAACTAACTCAAACCCTGACCCGAAATCCAACCCTTTTCCTATATGTAACCCTAACCCTAACCCTACCCCTAAACCTAACACAAAGCCTAAACCTAACCCTAACTCTAACACTAACAAAAACCCTAAACTTAATCCTATCTGTAACTCTAAACCGAACCCTAACCCTAACATGAACCCCAAACCTAACACTAACCATCACCCTAACACAATCCATAAAGCAAACCATAATCCTAACCATATCCTAACCCTAACCCTAAACTATCCCTAACCCTAAACCTAACCCAAACCTAATTGTAAAATTAAATGTAACCCTAAATCTAATCCTAAACCTGACATTAAACCTAACCCTAAATCTAACCCTAAAACAAATCCTTACCCTAACCTAACCCTAACACTAACCCAAACATTAAAACTACCTTAACACTAACCCTAAACCTAATTTATATCTAATCTTGACACAACCCTAAACCTAACACTAAACCTAACCTTACCCTAACACTCACCATAATCATAACCCTTATCTTAGCCCAAATTCTAATTGTAACCCTAAAATTAACCCTAACACTAAATTTAAACCTAACACAAAACCTTATCCTAACCCTAACACTCACCCTAACCATAACCCTAACCCTGACTACCCCTAACCCTAAACCTAACCCTAAAACTAACTATAACCATAACCCTAACCCTAAACCTAACACTTACCCTATCCTAACCCTTTATCAACCCTAACACTAATCCTAACCCTAACCCTAATACTAAACATAAACCTAAACCTATCACTAAACCTAACCCTAACACTAACCCAAACACTAACCCTAAACCAAACCCCAACACTAACACTAAGCCTAACACTAACCCTACCCTAACCCCAACAATAACCCTAACTGTAACCCTAACCCGAACCTGAACTCTAACCCTAACAATAACCTTAACCCTTATCCTAACAGTAAAACTCACACTAATACTAACCCAAAATGAAAACCTATCCCTAGCCCTAATCCTAAATCTAACACAAACCCTAACCCTAAACCTAAAACTAACACTCTCAATAACACTAACCAAAACCTGAATGCATAACCTAACCCTAACCCTAACCTTAACACTAACCCTAACACTAAACCTAAACCGAACCCTAATGCTAACAATAACACTAACCTTATTCCTATCGCTCACTCTAAAGATGACACTTACCCTAACCCTAATCCTACACCAATCCTAAACGTAACCCTAAACCTAACACTAACCCAAAAACAAACCTTAAACCTAACCCTAACACTAACCCTAATCCACCAGAACCCTAAGCATAACACTAACCCTATCCAAACGCTATTACTAACAGTAATTCTAACCAAAACCCTAATACTACTTGAAAACCTAACGTAACACTAACCCTAACTTTAACCCTAACACAAATCAGAACCCTAACCATAATACTAACCCTAACCCTAACACAATCCATAATACTAACCCTAACCCAAATCCTAACCCTAAGCCTAACATTAACTGTAACCCTAACCATAATTTTAAATTTAAAGGTAAACCTAACCCTAACCCTAACACAAAAACAAAACCTAAAGCTAATGCTAAGCATAACCGTAACTATAAACATAACCCTAAATCTAACACTAATATTAACTCTATCCCTAACATTAGCACTAACCCTAACCGTAACCCTATCCCTAACACTAAACCTAACCCTAACTCTAACCTTAACACTAACCGTAACCCTAACATTAACAGTGATGCTAACTATAAACCTAAATCTAACACTAACACTAACCCTAAACTTAGCCCTAACCCTAACCTAAACATAACACTAACCCTAACACTAACTCTAAACCTTTCACTAACCCTAACACAATTTTAATCCTAACCCTAACACTAACACAAACAAACTAACACCAAACCTGAACCTAAACCAAACACTAACGCTCACGCTAAACCTAAATATAACATGAAACCTAAACCTAACCCTAACACTAACCCTAACCGTAAATATAACCCTAACTCTAACACTAACACTAACCTTAAATGTACCCCTAATCCTAACCCTAACAATAACTGTAACCATAAACCTAATCCTAACACTAAACCTAACACTAACCCTAATGCAATGTTTAATACTAACACTAAACCTAACCCAACCCTAATCCTAACTGTAACCCTAGCCCTAACCCTAATCCAAAGTCTAACCCTAACTCAAACTCTAACATTAATCCTAACACTAATCCTAACCCTAACCCTAAAACAAACCCTAAACCTAACCAAAAGCATAACACTAATCCTAAACATAACGCTAACCCTAACACTAACCCTAAACATATTCCTAAACCTAACACTAAACCTAGCCCGAACCCTAAACTTAAGTCTAACTCTAACACTAACCCTAACCTTAACCCTAACATTAATTCTAAGCCTAAGACTATGATGAAATATAACCCTAACACTAAAATTAACCCTAAACCTAACACTAACCCTAAACCTAACACCAACCCTAATCCTAACACTAACCCTAACACTAACACTAATCCTCACTCTAACCCTAGCAGAAAATCTAACACTAACCCTAACCCTAACCATAACACTAACCCTAACATTAACTCTAACACAAAACCTAACACTAGCACTAATCCTAACACTAATCCTAGTCCTAAAGCTAAACCTAAAACTAACACTAACCCTAATTCTAAACCTAACACAAATTATCCCAAACCCTAATACTAAATGTAACACTAAACCTAACCCCAACTGTAACCCTAACACTAACCCTAAACCTAACACTAATCCGAACTGTAACCCTAAATTTTACAATAACCCCAACCCTAACAAGAACCATAACATTAACCCTAACCCTAACACTAACCTTAAACCAAACACTAACACTAACTCGAATCCTAACCCTAAGTCTAAACCTAAACCTAACAGTAAACCTTACTCTAATCCTTAACCTAAACTTTAAACTTACCCTAACCCAAACTCTAACACTAACCCTAAACATATCACTAACCCTAATACTGAGCCTAAACCTAACCCTAACCCTAACCCTAACACAAACCCTTATCCTCACCCAATCCCTAAAACTAACCCAATCCTAACCATAATGGTAACCCTAACTCTAAACCAAAACCTAATCCTAAGGCTAACGCTAACACTAACCATATCACTAAACATAACCCTAAACATAACACTAACCCTAACACTAACCCTAACCCTAACACTAAATGTAAACCTATCTCTAACCGTAACACTACTGTGAAACCTAACCCTAACCCTAATACTAACACTAACCCTAAAACTAACCCTAACCCTAATGCTAACCTAACACTAATGTTAACCCAAACCTGAAGCTTAACACTAATCCTAAATCTAATCCTATCCCTAATACTAACTGTAACAGAACGCTAATACTAACCATAACCATAACCCAACCCAACCCTAACCGCAACACTAACCCTAACACAAAACTAACACTAACACTAACCAGAACCCTAACCCTAATACTACCTCTAAACCTAACCTAACACTTACTATAACCCTAAACCTAACCATAAACTTAACCCTAACACTAACCCTAACCCTATCTGTAACCCAAACCCTAACACTATACCTAACCATAACCCTAACACTAACCATAACACTAATACTAACCCTAAAACTTTCCCTAACACTAACCTAAACCCTAAACCTAACACTAATTATAACACTAACCCAAAGACTAACTCTAACTCTAAACCTATCCCTAACCCAAGCACTATAATAAGCCCTAATCCTAACCTTAACACAAATGCTAACATTAAACCTAACCATAATTCTATCCCTCACCCTAACGCTAACACTCACCGTAAACCTAATACTAACACAAACACTAATTCTAACCCTATCACTAACCCTAACCCTAATCATAACCCTTAACCCTAACTCAAAACTTAAACTTAAGCCTAGTCCTCACTCTAAAACTAATCCTAACCCTATACCTAACTCTAATTCTAACCCTAACCCTAACTCTAAACCCAACCATAAACCTAACCCTAAACCTAACCCTATCACTAACACTAATCCAAACTGTAACCCTAACTCTAACACGAACCCGAAGTCTAATACTAAACCTAACACTAACCCTAAACCTAACCCCAACAATAACTGTAACAATAACCTTAACCCTAACCCTAACAATAACCTAACAGCAAACCTAATCCTATCACTAATTCTAACCCTAACCATAACTCCAAACCTCTCACTAACCCTATCCCTAACCATAACCCTAACCCTAACACTAACACAAATTCTACCCCTAACCCTAACACTAACATTAACTCTAACTCTAACCTAATCATACTCCTAACACTAATCCTAACCCTGATTAGAACCCTACATATAATTCTAATCTTATCCGTATCCCTAACCCTAACTGTAACACTAACCCTATCACAAACCCTAACCCTAACCATAACCATGACCATAACCATAACCCTAAATGTAACTAACCCTAACCCTAACATTAACCTAATACTAAACATAACACTAACCCTAAATCTAACACTTACCATAACACTAACCCTAGCCATATCCCTAACACTAACACTAACCATAAACCTAACCCAAAATAACCAGAACCCTAACCCTAAACCTAACCCTAACACTAACTCTGAATGTATCCCTAACCCTAACAGTATGATTAACCATAACCTTAACCATAACACAAACTTAACCCTAAACCTAACACTAACACTCACCCTAAACCAAAGACTGACCAGAAATCTAACACTAAAACTAACCCTAACACTAATCCTAACTTACCTTTACTCTACACTAACCCTAAACTTGACATTAACCCTAACCATAAAACTATCTCTAATCCTAACCCTAAACCTTTCACTAACCCTAACCCTAAACCTTACCTTAAATTAAACTTAAACCTAAACCTAACTCTATCACTAACCTTAACCCTATCCCTAACACTAATTATAACACTAAACCTAAACTTAACCCTAATCCTAACACTAACTGTAAACCTTTCCCTAACGCTAACAGTATAATAAACACTAATCCTAACCCTATCACAAACAGTAACACTTAACCTAACCCTAACCCTTTCCCTCACCCTAACCATAAACCTAACCCTAACAGTCACTGTATCCCTAACCCTAACACGAACATTAATCTAACCCTAACACTAACTGTAACCCTAAACTTAACCCTAACACAAACCTTAAACTTAATGGTAACCCTAACTGTAAAACTAATCCTAACCCTAAACCTAACCCTAAATGGAACCCTAAACCTAACACTAACCCTAACACTAACCGTAATCCAAATCATAACCCTAACTCTAACACGAACCCTAAGTCTTACCCTAATCCTAACATTAACCCTAAAACTAACCCTAACCCTAAACCTAACACTAACACCAAATGTAACACTAACCATAACCCTAACCCTAACAATTAACCTAACACCAAACCTAATCCTATCACTAATTCTAACCCTAAACATAACCGCAAAGCTAATACTAACCCTAACTGTAAACATAACCCTAACCCTAACATTAACACTCAGCCTAACTCTACTCCTACCCCTAACACGAATATTAACTCTAACTCTAAAACTAATCAAAATTCTAACACTAAACCTAACCCTAATTCTAACTCTAATTATAACACTAATTTTATCCATAATCCTAATTCTAACCCTAACCCTAAAACTTACCCTAATAATAACATAAGCATAACACTAACTCTAACACTAACCGTAAACCTAACCCTAACCATAATCATAACATAAACATAACCCTATTTTTAACACTAAATCTATACCTAAACCTAACCTTAACACTAACTCTCACCTATCCCTAAACCTACCACTATAATTTACCCTAAACATAACCCTAACACAAACAGAACTCTAACCTAACCCTAACACTAACACTCACCCTAAACCAAATCCTAACACAAATCCTAATTTTAACACTAACACTAACCCTAATCCTAATTCTAGTCCTTACCTTTACCCTAAGAGTAACCCTAAATTTAACCTTAACCATAACCATAAAACTATCCCTAACCCTAACCCTAACCATAAATCTAACCCTAACCCTAACCCTCATTCTAACGCTAATCCTAACCCTAAACCTAATCCAGCACTAACCCTAACGCTAACTCTAATACAAAGTTTAACACTAACATTAACCCTAACCCCAACCTAAACCTAAATGTAAACCTAACCCTAACAATAACTCTAACCCAAATCCTAACTCAATCTCTAAACCTAACCTAACACTAACCCTAACCCTAACACTAACCCTTACCCTAACACTAAACTTAACCCTAACCCTAACCGTAAACCTAAGTGTAATGTTAACACTAACTCTAAACCTATCCCTAAACCTAACAGTATAATTAAGCCTAACCCTAACCCTAAAGGAAACACTAACCCTAACCCTCATGCTAACACTAACCTTAACCGTAACACTCACTCTAACCCTAACCTTAACATGAATCCTAATTCTTAAACCAACTCTAAACCTATTGCTAATCCTAACCCTTAGCTTAAGCCTAACTCTAACCCTAAACTTAACCCTAACCCTAACCATAAAACTAACCCTAATCCTAACCCTACCTAACATTAAACCTAACCCTAAATTTAATGCAAAATTTAACACTAACACTAACCTTAACCCTAATATAATCCTAATTATAACCCTAATGCTACCACTAAACCTAGACCTAATCCTAAATTCAATTCTAATCCTAACCCTAAAAATAACCTAACCCTAAGCATAACACTAACCCATATCCTAACACTAACCTTAACTGTAACCCTAACCCTAACACTAAACTTAACCCTAACCACAACTCTAACCCTAACATTAACCCAAATCTATTCCTAAAACTAATAGATCCCTAACCCTACCCCTTACCATAACCCTAACACTGACACTAATTCTAACATTAACCCTAACCCTAGCCCTTACACTAACACTAAGATGAACCATAAACCTAAGCCTAATCCTAAACCTAACCCTAACCCTAACCTTAACCCTAACACTAATACTAACACTAATACTACCCCTAACCTTAACACCTAACCTAACCCTAACCTTAAAACTAACCCTACCACAACTCTAACACTAACATAATCCTAACACTAACACTAAAACTAACCCTAAACTTAACCCAAAACCTAATCTTAACACTAAGCCTAAACCTAACCTTAACCCTAAACTTACCACTAAATCTAATCCTAACACTTACCCTAAACCTAAACGTTACCCTAACCCCCAAACTAAGCCTAACCATAACCATAACACTAAACCTAACACTAACCCTAACCATTCCACTAAGCCTGACTCTAACCCAAACCCTAA
>NW_026693425.1:0-5418 GCF_021218885.2 Marmota monax
TATTTGAGTCCTAACCCTAACCCTAAAACTAACTCTGACCCTGAATACTATTCTAATACTAATCCTAGCTATACATATCAACATAACCTTAAAACTAACCCTAACACCAGAGGTCTAACTTCTAAAACTAACCCTAAATAGAACCCTAATTTTAACCCTCGTTTTTACATTAGCCATTGCCCTAACCCTAGCCCTAACCTTAACAGAAAAACTAGCCCGAACTGAGCCCTAAACCTAGCTTTAACCCTACCCAAATCACTACCCCTAACACTTGCTCTAACCCTATTCCTAACAGTAAGCAAAATGCTAAACCTAATGGTAACCCTAGACCTATCCCTAATTCTAAGGCTAACAAAAATGCTAATTCAATTAATATTTCTAAACCTAGCCCTCATTCTAGCTCTAAACCTATCCCAAACCCTAACCCTAACCCTAACCCTGACCCTCATTTTGACAATAACACTAACCATAGGTCTAAACATGACCCTAACCATAGACCAAACCCAAACTCTAACCCTACCAATACTTACAATTAAGCCTATCCATATCACAACCCCTAGACCTAAACATAATCCTAAATCAGGCCTTAACTCTAGCCCTTGACCTAAGGAAAAAACTTAGCCCTAGCCCTAACATTAACCCTTAACATAACGCAAAGAACAAACCTAATGCTAGACATAAACCTAATTCTAATTCTGGCTTTAAACTTAACTCTATCTCTGATCTGAACACTGAACCTCCCTTTAAAAGTAAACCTATCTCTAAACCTGACCCAAATGAAAACCTAAACCTAACACTACACTTAGCTATAAGCCTAACCCTATAAATAGCCCTAATTATAACCCTAGCTCTTACATTACCCATAGCCTTAACCATACACCTTAAACTATCACTAAATGTAGAGTGAATCCTAGGCCTAAACTTAGCCCTAAGCATAACACTAACCATAACCCTAGTCCTAACCCTAATCCTAACCCTAGTCTTAGTCCTAAACCTAGCTCAAATCCAAATCCTTACCCTAAACATGAACTTAGACCTATCCCTTACTCTGAAGCTACCCCTAGCCATAATTCTAACCTTAACCCTAGCCCAAAACCTAGCTCTAAACCTACCCATTACACTAACCCTAATTCTAACCCCATTAATAGTCCTAACCGTAGCCCTCACTCTAGCTCTAACTCTATCCCAAACCCTAATGTGAACCCTGACCCTTATTTTGACCCTAACACTAAACCTAGGTCTAAACCTGAACCTAAATCTAGACCAAACACTAACACTAACTCTAGACCTAAACCTATTTCTAAATCTAGCCTTAACTCTAGCCCTAGACCTAAACAAAAACCTAGCCCTAACAATAACCCTTAACCTAACCCAAACAGTAAACCTACTCCTAGACCTAAATCTAGTCCTAATTCTGGCTCTAAACCTAATTCTAACACTGACCCTGCCTTTAACAGTAAATCTAAATCAAAACCTCACCCTAACTGAAAATATAAACCTAACACTAGACCTAGACATAACACTAACCCTACAACTAACCCTAATCATAACCCTAGCTCTTATATTATCCATAGCCATATCCTTTTGTCTTAACCTAACACAAAATCTAGAGCAAATCCTAGGCCTAAACCTAGCCCTAAGACTACCCCTACCCCTAACTCTTGCCCTATCCCTAAACCTAAACATAGCCTTAGTCCTCAACCTAGCTTGAAGCCTAACCCTTATCCTAAATATAAACTTAGAACTATCCCTAACACTATAACTAACCCTAACTCTAATCCTAACCTTAATCCTAGCCTTCAAACTAGCTCTAAACCACCCATTACCCTAATGTTAATCCTAACCCTATCGATAACCCTAGCTGTAACAATAACCCTAACAACAACAACAAAAAATTATACTGGTCCTAACCCTAAACCTAACACTAGCCATAGCCCTAAAGCTACCTCAAACTGTAACCCATACCATAATCCTAAACATAATCATAGCCTTAACCCTATCCCTAAAACTAAATCTAACACTAACGCTACACCTAAACCTCTATATAACCCTATCAATTACTCTAACCCTAATCCTAACCCTAATGATATCCCTAGCCATAACCCTAACCCTAAACCTACCATAATCCTATCCCTAGACCTAATGCTTAACCTAACCCTCGACCTAACCCTAGCCTTAACTCTAGCTCAAAACCTCACCATTACCCTAAACATAACCCTAGCCCAAACCCTAACCGAAAACCTAGCCCTAATCCTAACCATTACAATAGCCCAAACACTAATTCTAACTCTATTCATTACCCTAACCGTAACCCTAAACCTAATGCTAATCCTGGCCTAACTCTTATCCTAACTCTATCCTGAGCCCAGATTCTAACCCGGACACTCAACCTAGCCCTAACCCTTACTCAATCCCTGACTCCTACCCTTAACCTAACCATAAGATGTACCCTAAGCCTAAGCCTAACTCACACCCTATACCTAATCCTAAACTGAACCCTAGTCTTAACCCTAGCTCTAACCTCACTTATTACCTTAACCCTAACCATAAACCTCATGATAACCATAGCCCAAACCCAAAACCTATTCTAATCCTAACCATAAACCTAACCCTAGACTAAATTTAAACATTATCCTTACCGTAGTCCTAACCTTAGCCCAAACCTAACCATACCCTAAATCTAACCTTAACCCTAGTCCTAAACCTAACCTTAAGGTTAAACCAACATCTAACCCTGTCTATTACCCTAAACCTAATGATAACCCTAGAACTAACCATAATACTAACCCTAACCCTAAGCAAAATCTTAACCCTAGTCCAAACCCTAAACCTAACCCTAGTCTAGCACTAACCCGAGCTCAAACCCTGAAGCGTAATGTAAACCTAACCCTAACACTAGACTTAACTGTAATGCTAACCCTAACTCTAGCCATAATCCTAACCATAACTCTATCCCTAACACTAGCTCTAACCCTATCAATCACCATAACAATAACCATAACCCTAATGCTAACCCTAGGCTTAACCCTAACCCTATCCATTCCCCTAAACCTAATCTGAACCCTAAAACTAACCAGAAACATAAACCTAACCCTATCCATTACCCTAAGCCTAACTCTAACCATAACGCTAATTTGAGTCCTAACCCTAAACATTAACCTACCCAAACCCAAAAAATGAACCTGACCATTTTAATACCCTTACCCTAAATCTAACTCTAACACTAGACCTAGCCATAAATATTACTCTAAATCTATCCCTAACCATAAACCTAGACATGATATTAGCCCTAGCCATAATTCTTGCCATAACCATAACATAAATGCTAGACCTCATCCTAGCCCTAAACCTAGCCTTGATTCTAACCTGTACCTAACTTAGCCCTATCCCTAATTTTATCCCTCACCCTATTTCTGAACCAAGCTATAAGCCCATCTTTTCCTCTTAACCTAACCCTAAACCTAGCCCAAACCTAAACCTTCAACTAACCCTAGACCTGATCCTAGCCATAATTTAGGCCTAACAATAACCCTAAAAATAGAACTAGTAGTAACTCCATCTCTCACCCTAGCCCTATTCCTAGTTCTAACTTTATCCCTTATCATAACCCTAACACTTGCCCTAACTGTAGCCATAACCCTAGCCCTAGCCATAACCTTTGATCTCACCATAACTCTAAAACTAACTCTAAACCTAACCATAAAACTCACACTTATATTATCCCAAACACCAATGCTAATTCTAAAACTAGCCCTACCCAAGTACTAGCCCTAAAACAAACCAAGCCATAGCCCTAACCCTAAATTTCAACCTAAAACAAAACTTAACCCAACACCTGGCCCTAACCCTAGCCCTAATTCTAGTTTTATCTTAACCCTAAATCTAACCTTGACCCTGACTCTGAATCTATAACTAACCCTACCTCTAACATCAACCTAAAAATAAACCTAACCCTAAAACTAGACATAGCCCTAAACATAAAACTCAAAGTAGCCCTAGTCATAACCCTAGTTCTTACATTAGCTGTGGACCTAACCCTATCCCAAACCTAACCCAAAACATAGCCCTAATCCGAGCCCTACACCTCATTTTAACTGTAACCCTAATCATGGCCCAAGCACTAAACATTACCATAAACCTAACCATAAACCTAAAACTTGCCCTAACCCTAAACCTAACCCTAGCCTTAATCCTAACCATAACCCTAGACCTAACCCTAGCTCAAACCCTATTCATTACCCTAACCCTAACAGTAACCCTAATGGTAACACTAGGATAATCCTAACCCTATCTCTAACCCTAAATTTATCCATTACCCTAAACCTAACCTGAATCCTAAACCTAACCATATCCATTACCCTAACTTTAGCCCTAAACCTAATGCTAATTAGAGCCCTAACACTTAACTTTAACCTGACCCAAACCATAACTGTTACTGGGAACCTAATAATAACCCTATCTCTAAAACTGACTCTAACCCTCAACCTAACACTTACACTAGAACTAGCAATAAACCTCACCTAAAACTAACCCTAACCATAAACCTAGACCTGACATTAGCCCTATCCCTAATCCTGGCCCTAAACCTAACACAAAAGCTAGCCCTTATCCTAGCACTTAACCTAGACTAGTCCTAACCCTAACACTAACCTTAGCCCTAAAACTTGGCCTAGCCCTAACACTAATCCTAGCGTTAATCCTAATACTAATTTTGACCTAACCCTAACCTAAGCCCAAAGACTAACTCTAAGTCTCACTGTAGTCCTATCCCTAGTTTTAAACCTATCCCTTAAAACAACCCAAACCCTAGCCCTAAGCCTAGCCCCAACATTAGCCCTAACTTTTCCCCTAGCCCTAACCCTAGATCTAATCCTAACTCTAAATCTAACCCTAACTCTAAGCCTAAGCCTCACCCTAACACTAGCCCTATGCCTAATGCTAATTAGAAAACTAGCTCTAACCCTAGCCTTACCACTCAAATAAAACTGAGTCATAGGCTTAACCCTAAACCTTACACTAAATCAAAACCTTACCCTATATCTAGCCCTAACCCTAGTACTAATTTGAGTCCTAATCCTAACTCTAGAACTTACGCTGACCCTGACTCAGACTTTAACACTAACCCTAGCTCTAAACATCACCCTAACACTAAACATCACCCTAACCCTAAATCTAACCCTAAACATAACCTAATTGAACTCTAGTTCTTAAATCAGCCATGGCCCTGCCCTAACAGAAAATCTAGCCGTAATCTGAGACCTAAAACTAGCTTTAAACCTAACCCTAACCTTAACTCTAGCCCTATCCCTAACCCTAATACTATCCCCAACCCTAGCTCTAAACCTGTCCCTTACCCTAAGCAAAACCCTCACCCTAATGCTACCCTACTCCTAACCTTAATCCTTAGCCTACCCCAAA
>NW_026693426.1:0-48299 GCF_021218885.2 Marmota monax
CATAACCCTAACTATACCCTTAAGCCTAAGCCTCACCAAAACCCTAACCCTAAAATAATACGAACCCTAAAGCTAACCCTAACCTTAACACTAATACTAAACTTTCTCTAACCCTAACCTTAAAACTAATACAAACCCTAACTCTAACCCTAAACCTAACCCTAACCATAACCCGAACTCTAATAATAACTCTAACCCTCACCATAACCATAACCCTATACCTAACACTAGCCCTAAACCTAACACTAACCCTAACGAAAATATTAATCCTAACCCTAACAATAACACTAACTGTAACACTAAACCAAACCCTAAACCTAAACCCAAACCTAAGAATAAGCCTAAACCTAACCCTAAAACAAAACCTATCCCTAACTAAAACTGTAACCCTAACGCGAACCCTAACAAAAACCCTAAACATAACACTAACCCTAACCATAACACTAACACTAACAAGAACCCTAACACTAAACCTAACGTAGCACTACCCTAAACTTAACACTAAACTTAACACTAAACTTAATCCTATAACTAAATCTAACACTAATCTTAACCCTAAACATAAACCTAATAAAAACCCTAACCAAAACCATAACCTTGACCCTTATCTAAACCTAACCCTCACACATACATAACCCTATACCTAACGCAAAACCAAACACTAATCCTCACTCTAAAAAAACACTAAACTTATCAATAACCTTAACACTAACCCTAGCCCTAAACTTAGCCTAACAAAAACTCTAACCATGACCCTAACCCTAACAGTAATTCTTAACCTAACCCTAACCCTAAACCTAACCTTAACACAAATCCTAACCCTTACCCTAAACCTAAACCTAAAGCTAACTCTAACAGTATCAGTAAAACTCACCCTAACACTAAACCTAACCTTAAACATAAAACTTAAACTCTACCTAACCATAACCATAACACGAAACCTAAATTTAACCATAAATCTAACCCAACCCTAACACTAAACCTAACCCTAAACCTAACACTAACCATAACCCTGACCCTTATCAAAACCTAACCCTCACACTTACCTAACCCGAACCTTAACCCTAACCCAAACACAAACCCTATAACTAATGCCAACCCTAACATTAACCCTCAATCTAAACCTAAAACTAAATTTATCACTAACCCTAACACTAAGCATAACCCTAACCTAAGCCTAACACAATCTCTAACCATAACCCCAACCCTAACACTAAAGCTTAACCTAAACCTAACCCTAACCCTAACACTAACACAAATCCTAAACCTAAACCTAACCTTAAACCTAAAACTAACCCTAACACTAACCATAAAAATCACCCTAACACTAACCCTAACCTTAAACCTAACACTTACACTAACCCTAACCCTAAACATAACACGAACCCTAAACCTAACTCTAACTTTAAACTAACCCTAAACCAAAAGCTAACCCTAAACATAAACCTAAGCCTAACCAAAACCTAAATTTAACCTAAAGTTAACCAGAACCCTAACACTAAGCATTACCCTAAAATGAACACTAATCCTAACAGTAACTCTAACCCTATCCCTAACACAATCCCTAACCCTAACCTAACCCTAACACAAACCCTCACCCTAAAACTAACACTACCCTAACCCTAACCCTAACTCTAAAACTAACCCTAACCCTAATCACAAACCTAAACCAAACCCTAACTTTTAATAACACTAAACCTAACCCTAACCTTAACACAAACAAAATCCCTAACCATACCACTAATCCTAACTGTAAACCAAACCCTATAACTAACCCTAACACTAACCGTAAACCTTAATTTAATCCCAACATGAACACTAACACTAACTCTAACCATAACCCTAACCCTAACACTAACACTAACTATAAACCTAACCCTAACACAAACCATAACCCAAACCATAATGCTTACTCTAACTTAAACAAAACCCTAACCCTTACCTAAGCCTAACCCTAACCCTAAAACTAAACCTAATCCTAATACTACCCCAAGCCTAACACTAAATTTAAACCTAAACCTAATTCTAACCCTAACACTAAATTTAACCATTATCCACATTCTATCATTAACATTTATTTTAACTCTAATACTAACCCTAACCCATACATTAATTGTAAACCTAACCCTAACAATAACCATAACACTAAACATAACCCTAAACCGAAACATAAAACTAACAATAACCCTAAACCTAACCCTTAAAAAAAACTATCCCTAACTTAAACCGTAACCATAACACGAACCCTAACACAAACCCTATCTGTAACACTAACCATAACCCTAACACAAACACTAACCAGAACCCTAACACTAAACTTAACATAACACTAAACAAACCCTAACAATAAACCTAACCCTAGACCTAATCATAACACTAATCTAACCCTAATCATAACCATAACCATAACCCTAATAAAAATCTTAACCAAAACCATAAACTGGACCCTTATCTGAATCCAACCCTCACACAAACCATAAAACTAACCCTAACTCAAACACTAACCCTAAACCTAACGCAAACCCTCTCACTAACACTCACTCTAACCCTAACACTAAACATATTATTAACCCTAACACTAACCATAACCCTACCCTAATCCTAACACAAACTCTAACCATAATCCCAACCCTAACACTAACTCTTAACATAACCCTAAACCTAATCCTAACACAAATCCTAAACCTTCCCCTAACCCTAAACCTAAATCTAACCTAACAAGAACTGTAAAACTTACACTAACCCTAACCCTAACCATAACACAAACCCTAAACCTAACCCTAACCCTAACCTAAATATTAACCCTAATGCTAACCCAAAACCTAACACTAACCATAATTGTAACCCTAAACATAAACCTATCCAGAAATCTAACACAAAACCTAACCATAAACCTAACACTAATCCTAACCCTAAAATGAACACTAACACTAACATTAACCCTATCCGCAACTCTAACCCTAACATAAACCCTAACCCTAACATAACCTTAACACAAACAGTAACCTTAAACTTAACACTACCCTAACCCTAAACCAAACTCTAAAACCAACCCTAACCCTAACCAGAAAGCTAAACCGAACCCTAACTTTTAATATAACTAAACCTAACCCTAAACTTAACCCTAACACTAAACCTAAACCTTATTTTAACCCTAACCAGAAAACTAAACTTAAACCGAACCCTAACTCCAACACTATCCCTAATCCTAAATCTATCACTAAACTTAACACCTAACCCTATCCCTAACCCTAACCCTAGCCATAACACTAAACATATCACTAACACTTACAATAACCCTAAACCTAAGCCTAAACATAACCCTGAGATGTACCCTAACACAACCCCCCACACTAATACTACACCTAAAACTAACCTTAACCCTAAACCTAAACCTAACCTTATCCTTAACACTGAATCTAATCATAATCCACATTCTAACCTTAACACTTATTCTAACCCTAATGCTAACCCTAACCCGAAAATGAACCCTAACTGTAACCCTAAATCTAACACTAACCCTAACAATAACCCTAACCCTAAAACTAAACCTAATTCTAACCCTAACCCTAAATCTAACCCTAACAATAAACCTGTCTCTAATCCTAAACCTAAAGCTAACACTGAACCTAAACCTAACCCTAACACTCAACCTCACCCTAACTGTAACTCTAACATTGACCCTAATACTAACTCTTCCTCAAACCATATTTTTCACACTAACCTAACCCTAACGCTAACTTTACCTGCCCCTAACTGTAAACATAACACTAAACCTAACCCTAAACTTAACATGAACCCAAACCCTAACTATACCACTAAACCTAACCCTAAACGAAACCCTAAAACTAACCCTAACACTAACCCTATACCTAAACCTAATCCTAACATGAACACTAACACTAACTCTAATCATAATCATAACCCTAACACTAATACTATATCTAACCCTAACACTAATACTATCTCTAACCCTAACACTAATACTATCTCTAACCCTAACCATAATACAAACCCTTACCCAAACCATAATGCTTACCCTAACCTAAAGAAAACCCGAACACTTACCTAACGCTAACCATAACCCAAACACTAACCTTAACCCTAAACATAACCCTAATACTACCCCTAAACCTAACACTAAACCTAAAACTAAACCTAACCCAAAACTGAACACTAAATCTAACTGTAATCCACATTCTAACCTTAACTCTTATCCTAACCCTAACACTAACCCTAACCAAACATAAATCCTGACACTAACCATAACACTAAACCTAACCCTAACCCTAAACATAAACCTAACAATAACCCTAAACCTTAACCTTATAATAACCCTAAACCTAACTCTAAAAAAAACCCTATCCCTAACCCGAACCAAAACCCTAACATGAACCCTAACACAAACCCTAACCATAACACTAACCCTAACCCCAACACTAACACTAACAAGAACCCTAACACTAAAATTAACCTAACACTAACCTAAACCTAACACTAAACCTAACCCTCTACCTAATACTAATACTAACTCTAACCCTTACCCTAATCATAAGCATAACCCTAATAAATACCCTAACAAAAACCATAACCCTGACCCTTATCTAAACCTAACCCTCACACTTACCTAACCCTAACCCAAACACAAACCCTAATCCTAATGCAAACCCTAACACTAAACTTTACTGTAATCCTAACACTTAACTTATAACTAATCCTAAAACTAATCATAACCCTTACCTAAGCCTAACACAAACTCTAACCATAACCATAACCATACCCTAACACTAACTCTTAACCTAAACCTAACCCTAACCCTAACCCTAACCCTAACAAAAATCCTAACACTAACCTAACATAAAACCTAAAACTAACCCTAATTCTAACCGTAAAACTCACCCTAACACAATCTTAAACCTAAAACTTACACTAACCCTAACCATAACCATAACATGAACACTAATTGTAACCCTAACTCTAACCAAACCCTAACCTTAAACCTAAACCTAAACCTAAACCTAAACCTAAGCTAAACTTTAACCCTAACACTAACCAAAACCCTAACACTACCCGTAACTGTTACCATAAACATGACCATAACCCTAAACTTAATACAAACCCTAACCCTAACCTAACCCTAACCCAAACCTTAACCCTAAAACTAACACTACCCTAAACTTAACCCTAACTATAAAACTAACCTTAATATTAACCAGAAACATAAACCTAACCCTAACTTTTAATGCAACTAAACCTAACCCTAAAAATGACCCTAAATCTAAAACTAAACTTAATTATAACCCTAACTGGAACACTAATCTTAAACCTAACCCTAACCTCAACACTAACCCTAATCCAAAACCTATCACTAAACTTAATACCTAACACTAACCATAACCCTAACCCTAACACTAAAACTAAACCTATCACTAACAATAACATTAACTCTAAACCTAAACCTAACCCTAAGATGAACCCTAACCCTAAACCTAAAACCTAATCCTATCCCTAAATGTAACCTTAACACTAATTCAAAACTTAACCCTAACCTTAACACTAAATCTCATTGTATTCCACATTCTAACCTTAACACTTATTCTAACACTAATGCTAAACCTAACCCTAAAATGAACCCTAACCCTAACCCTAAACCCTACAATTACCCTAACCCTAATCTTAAACCTAATGCTAACCCTAATCCTAACTCTAACCCTATCAATTAACCTAACCCTAACCCTGAACCTAACAATAACCTTAAACCTAACCCTTAGAGTAACCCTAACACTATCCATAACTCTAATCATAAAACTAACACTACCCCTATCACAAACCCTAACCAAAACCACACTCCTAACACTAACCTAACATTAACGCTAACCTGACCTACCCCTAAACTTAAACCTAAACCTAACACTAATCCTAACACTAAACCTAACCCTAACCTTAACACAAACACAAACCCTAAACATACCACTAGGCCTAAAACTAAACCAAACACTAAACCTAACCCTAACCCTAACAAAACCCTAAACGAAAACAAACCCTAACCCTTACCTAACCCTAACACTAACCCTAACCATAATCCTAACATTAACCCTAAACCCAAACCCAACCCTAACCCTAACCGCAACATGAAACCTCACCCTAGCACTAACAATAAACCTAACTCTAACATTAACCCTAAAATTAACTCTAACGCAAACCCTACACTAACCCTCACTCTAACCCTAACACTAAACTTATCACTAACCCTAACACTAACCATAACCCTAACCTAAGCATAATACAAACTCTAACCATCACCCTAACACTAATACTAACTCTTAACCTAAACCTATCCCTAACACTAAGACAAATCCTAACACTAACCCTAACCCTAACCATAACACAAACCCTAATCTGAATCTTAACTCTAACCTAACCCTAATTTAAACCTAACCCTAAACCTAACCCTAACTTAAACTTTAACTCTAATGCTAACCTAAACACTAGCACTAACCGTAACCATAACCCTAACCATAAACCTATCTGTAAACCTAACAGTAACCCTAACATTAATCCTAACCCTAATATGAACACTAACCCTAAGAGTAACAGTAAATTTAACCCTAATCCTAACACAAACCCTAACCGTAACGTAACCCTAACACTAAACCTAACACTACCCTAACCATAACCCTAACTCTAAAATTTAACCTAACCCTAACCAGACACCTAAACATAACCCTAAATTTTAATGACATTAAACCTAACCCTAAACTTAGCCCTAACTTTAAAACTAAACCTAATTCTAACCCTAATCGGAAGACTAAACTTAAACCTAACCCTAACACCAACACTAACCCTAAACCTAAATCTATCACTAAACTTAAAACTTAACCCTAACCCTAACCCTAATAGTAACACTAACACTAACCCTATCACAAACATTAACACTAAGCCTAAATCTAAACCTGAACCTAATCTTAAGATGAACCCTAACCCTAACCCTTACCCTACCAGTAACCATAACCCTAACCTAACCTAACCTTGAACCTAACACACAACCTAATGCTAACCATAACCCTAAAACTAACCTAAACATAAAAACTAACCCTATCTGTAACTCTAATACTAACAGAAACCCTAAAACTAACCATAACCGTAAATGTAACCCTAAATTTAACCCTGACCCTAAACCTAACACTAAACCTAAACCTAACACAAACCCTAAACCTAATCCTAACCTAATACTAAATTAACCCTAACCCTAACACTAAAACTAACCCTAACACTAACACTAAACCTAACCCTAACATTAATCCTAACCATAATCTTAAACCTAACCCTAATGCTAACTGTTATCCTAATACTAATCCTAAACCTAACAATAACCTTGATACTAAACCTAACTCTAACCTAACACGAATCATAACCCTAATCATTCAACTAAGTGCAAGCATAACCTAAAACTAAACCTAACCCTAACAATTATTGTAATCTTATCCCTAAATTTAACTTTAAATAACCATAAACTTAACCCTAACACTAACATTAAGTCTAATTCTAACCCTAACACAAACCCTAACACAAACCATAACCCTAACCCTAATCTAAGCCTAACCCTCACTCTTAATTAACCCTAACACTAACCCTAACCAAAACACTAACCTTAACCCTAACCCAAAACTTAACACTAACCTTAAACCTATTTCTAACACTAACCTTAACCTAAACCTAACATTAACACCAACCCTAACACTAACTCTATCCATAACCATAAATCTAAACCTCACTCTTACTCTAAACCTAAACCTTACCCTAACACTAACCCTAACCCTAACACTAAACATAAACCTAACACTAACCCAAACCCTAACCCTAACATGAACCCTAACCCTAAACCTAACTTAAACCTAAACTTTTACCCTAACCCTAGCCATAACATTAACCTATCCCTAACATTAACCATAATCTTAACTCTAACCATAACCTTAACCGTAACCCTAACACAAAACCTAACCCTAAACCTAACACTAAACCTAACCCTAACTTTAACACTAATCCTTACTCTAAACTGAATTCTAACACAAAAACTAACCTGAACCATTTCCCTAAACCTACCCTAAAACTAATTCTAATGCTTAACTAAATCTTACCTTAATCCTAACCCTAACACTAAGACTAAACCTAACCCTAACACGAACCCTAATCCTAACCACACCACTAAGCCTAACCCTCAGCCAAACCCTAATCCAAAACCAAAAACGAACTGTAAAACTAACGCTAATCCTAACCCTAAAGGAAACCCTAAATATAATCCTAATCTTAATATTTATCCTAACTATACCCATAACCCTAAAGCAAAAACTAACCCTCACCATAACCCTAATTCTAAACCCAATACTAACCCTAACCCTAACACTAACACAAACCCAAAACCTAACTATAACCCTAACCCAAACCTTAACACTAACCCTTGACCTAACTCTAACCTAACACTTACTCTAACCCTAACCCTAACACAAAACCTAACCCTAATCCTAACTCTAACCTGAATCTAACCCTAACTCTAATCCTAACCCTAACCCTTATGTAACACTCAACCTTACCCTAAACCTAACCTATCACTAACCCTAACCCTAACACTAAAACAAATCCTAAAGTTACCCTAATCATAGCACTAATCCTAACTCTAACCCTAAACCTATGAACATACCTAACCCTTACCCTTACCCTAACACTAACCCTAAACCTACCTCTAACATTAACCAAAACACTAATCCTAATCCTAAACCTAACCCTAACTGTAACACTAACCCTAACCCAAAACCTAAAACTAAACATATCATTAACCATATACCAAACACTTACATGAATCCTAATCTTAAACCTAACGGTAACCCTATCACAAACCCTAACAGTAAACCTAACCCTAACACTAACACTAACCCTAAATCTAATCCTAACCATAAAACATAACCTAACCCAAATCCTAACCCTAAAACTAACCCTAGTCCTAAACCTAACCATAACCTTAAACCGAACCCTAAACCTAACGTTATCCCAAACTCAAACTCTGTCTAACCCAAACCATAACCCTAAACCTAACCTAACCATAATTCTAATGCTCATCTACACCTAACCCTAATTCTAAACCTAGCAATAGCCCTAACACTAACCCTAATCCTAACACTAACAAAAACCCTAACACTAACCATTTTCCTAAGCCCAAAACTCATCCAAACCCTAACCCTAACCCTAAGACTAAACCTAAATCTAAACCTAATCTTAACACTAACACTAAGAATAACCCTATCCCTAAACCAACCACTAACACTAACACTAACTCTAACTCTAACCATAAAAATCCCCTAACGCAACCATAACCCTGATCCTAAATTTCCCAGACCCTCAAACCTACATAAACCTAAACACTAACCCTAACCCAAACATTAACCTTAACCTTAACCGAACTCTATCACTAATGCCAACTCTAAACCTAAACTTAAAACTAAGCCCAACAGTAACCTTAACCCTAACACTAAGTCTAACTGCATCCCTAACCTAAACATAACACTTAACCTAAACCTAACAAGAATCTTAACCTGAACCTTAACTCTAAACATAACACTAACCCTAACACTAACCTTAACCCTAACCCTAAAAGTAACACTAACACTAACATTAACCATAACACTAACATTAACATTAACCATAACACTATCCCTCAACCTGTACTACAATTCTAACAATAATCTTAACTCTAACCTTAACCCTAAAACTAACACTAACCCTAATCCTAACCTTAACACCACACCTAAACCTAAAACTAATCCTAACATTAACTCTAATCCTAAACCTAACCATAACCCTAACCATAATTCTAAGAAAAACCCTAACCAAAACGATAACCCTGATCCTTATCTAAACCTATCCCTCAGTACTACCTAACCATAACCCTAATGCAAACACTAACCCTAAACCTAAAGCAAACCCTAATATTAAACCTCACTCTAACCCTAACACTAAAATTATCACTAACCCTAACACTAACCTAAGCCTAACACTAAAACTAACCATAACCCTAAACCTAACACTAACACTTAACATAACACTAACCCTAAACCTAACCTCAACATGAATCCTAAACCTAACCCTAACCCTAAACCTAAAACTAAACCTAACCCTAACCCTAACTTTAACAGTAACTCTCACGCTAACCCTACCTAAAACTGACACCAACACGAATTCTACCACTAACCCTAAACCTAATCCTAAAACAAACCCTAACCCTAATCCTAATATTAAAAGTAACTCTCAGGCTAACACTAACCCAAACACTAAACCTAACAGTAACCCTAAAACTAACCCTAAACCTAAATCTAACATTCACCCTAAACCTAACCCTAAAGCTAACACTAACCCTAAACCTAATGCTAAAACTAAACCAAACCTTAATCATAACATAAAACCTAAACCTAACCCTGACTCTAACCTAACCCTAATCTTTCAGCTAACCCTAAACTTAACCCTAACCCTAACCCCAATACTAACCTTAACCTAAACACTAACTCTAAAGCTAACCCAAACACTAACACTAACCATAACCATAACACTAATAATGAACCTATCAGTAAACCTACAACAAAACCTAACCCTACTATTAACACTTATTCTAAAACTAACAGTAACACTAAGCTAACCATAACTCTAACAGTAACCCTAAATTTAAATCTAACATTAACCCAAACCCTAACCCTATTACTAACCATAATCATAACTCTAAAACTACACCTAACACTAACCGTAAACCTAAACCTAATCCTATCCCTAACCCTAACACTAACCCTAATGGTAACCCTAACACAAAACGTAAACTGAACCCTAACCTTAATTATATCACTAACCTAACCCTATCCCTAAAACTACACTAATGCTAACTCTAACTTTAAACCAAAGATGAAACCTAACCCTAACACAAATACTAACCCTAACCCTAAACCTAACGTTAACCCTATCACTAACCCTAAGCGTAAACCTAAACCTAATCTTATCACTAACCCTAAACCTAAATCTTCACCTAAAACTAACCCTAACCCTAAACCTTAACCTAACCCTGATCCTAACCATTACCCACACTAACCCTAAAACTAACACTAACAAAAACCCTAACCCTAACCCTAACCCTAACACTAACCCAGAACCCAAAACAAACCCTCATCCTTATCCTATGCCTAAACCTAGAACTAACCCTAACCCTAACCCTAATACAACTGTAAATCTAACCCTAACCCAAACACTAACCCTAAACCTAACCCTTATTTAACCCTAATACTAACCCTAATCCTTACCTTAAGCCTAACTCTTTCCCTAACCATAATCCTAACACTAACCCTAACCTTAAACCTCTCCCTAAACCTAACCCTAACCTAACACTAACCATAAACTTAACTCCAAACCTTATTCTATACCTAACCCTAAACCTAACAATAAACCTACACTAACCCTAAACCTAACCCTATTACTAACCCTAAATCTAACTCTAAAACTAAACCTAAACATAATCCTAAACCTTAACCTAACACTAACCCTAACAAAAACCCTAACGCTAACACAAATGATAACCTGAACCCTAACACTAAACCCAACACTCAAGTTAAACCTACACTTAACTCTAAATCTAACCATAACCATAAACCTAACCCTAACCTTTACACTAACCCTAACCCTTAACCTAACCCTAACAGTTACCCTATCAATAACCCTAATCCTAAACCTAACACTAAAACTAACTATAAGCCTAACACTAACCCTAAGCATAAGATTAACCCTAACTCTAATGCTAACACTAGCCCTTAAACTATCCCTTATCCTAACAATATTTCTAACCCTAAACCTAATACAATCCAAAACCTAACACTAACCCTAATCCTAAGAACAAACCTAACACTTAGATGAATCCTAACACTTAACCTAACACTAACGCTAATCCTAACCCAAACACTAACACTAACCCTAACCCTAACCCTAACCCTCAACCTAACACAAACCCGAACCCTATCCTAACCCCAAAACTAACCCTAATCCTAATGCTTACTTTAACCCTAACACTAACCCTAATCCTAAACCTGACACTAAAACTAAACCTAACCCTAAAACGAACACTAAACCTAATCATAACCCTAACACTATAACTTAACCCTAAACCTCACCATAAACCTAAACTTAACCTAAAAATAACCCTAATACTAAACATAAACTTAACTATAACCCTAACCCAAACACTAATTTTATACCAAGGCTAACCCTAACAATAACATTAACACTAACAATAAACCTTAACTTAACCCTAACACTAACCCTAACCCTTACCTGAAATCTAACATTTACACTAACAATAACTCCAACCGTAATCGTAAACCTAACACTAACCCTAACCAAAACAGTAAAACTAAACCTAACCCTAACCCTAATACTAAAACTAAACCAACCCTAACCCTAATATTAAACCTATCCCTAACCCTAAACCTAAACCTAACACAAACTCTAACCCAAACACTAACCCTAACTAAACCCTTACTTTAACCTGAACACTAAACTTAAAACTAATCCTAAACACTAATCCTAACACTAATCCTAACACTAACTTTAGTGGTAGCACTAACCCTAAATATAACCCTAACACTAACACTAACCCTAAACATTTCCCTAAACCTAACCCTAACAAAAACCCTCACTTTAACCCAAACACTAACCCTAAACCTAATCCTAAACATAACACTAATCCTAACCCTAACCTTAATGCTAACACAAACACTAACCATAACACTAACAATAACAATAACCCTAAACTTTACCCTAAATCTAACCCTAACCTAAACTAACCTTAACTCTAACCCAAACAGTAATTATAAACCAAAGCTTAACCCTAATTCTAACTCTAACCCTAAACCTAAACCTAACCCTAACCCTAACATTAATCCTAACCCTAAATGTAACTCTAACACTAACCCTAACCCTAATCCAAACCCTAAATATAACCTTAACCCTAAACATAATCCTAATCCTAACACAAACCCTACCCCAATCCATAACCCTTAACCTAAAATTACCCTGACCCTAACCCTTAACTCACCCTAAACCCATACCTAACTTAAAATCTAATCCTAACCCTAAAAATATCACTAACCTTAAGCTTAAACCTAACTCTCAACCTAACACTAACATTAATCCTAAACCTAACCCTAAACCTAACACTATACCTAACAATACCTGTAACCTTAACCCTAACCCTAAGCTTAATAGTTACCCTAACCCAAGATGTAACCCTAACTTTAACACAAATCCTAACCAAAACCCTAAACCTAACCCTAACAAACAATAAAACAAACTCTAACTCTAATCCTAACCCTAAACATAAACCTAAATCTAAACATAAACCTCACTCTAACCATAACCATAACCCTAAACATAACACTTACCATAAATCTAACCCTAAACCTAAACTAACACTAACCCAAACCCTAACACAAACACGAAACCTAACCATATCCCTAACACTAACCTTAACCCTAAGTCTAACACTATTCCTAACTTTAATCCTAAACCTAACCCAATCCCTAACCTAAACCTATCCCTACACCTAATACTAATCCCAACCGTAACCCTAAACCTTAAGATAACCCTAACCCTAACTGTAACCATAAAAATAAAACTTACAGTAACCATAACACTGTCACTAACCATAAACCTCACCCTAAACATAACCCTAACCTAACACTAACTATAACACTTACCATAAATCTAAGTCTAACCCTAACCCAAATACTAAGTATATTCCTAAATTTAACCTTAATTGTTAAACTAACCCTAACCCTATACCTAAACTTAACACTAACCCTAAACCTAACCCTAACACGAACCCATCTCTACACCTAAACTTAATCAAACCCTAAACCTAACACTAAACCTAACTCTAACACTAACCCTAACCCTACAACTAACACTAACACTAACCCTAACACAAACCTAACAATAACTATAACCCTAAACTTATCCATTACCGTAACAATAATCTAACTCTAACCTTAACACAAATACACACAAACCATAACCCTGAACCTAACTTAATCCCAACCTTAAGTCTTACCTAACACTAATGCTAACCCGAAACCTAACACATACCCTAACCATAACACTAACCCTAACCCTAACAGTAACCCAACCTGCAACCCTAAACCTATCAATACACTTACACCTAACACTAACCCTAACATTAACCCTAACCCTAATTCTAAACCTAACCCTATCGCTACACCTAACCCTAACCCTACACCTAACCCTAACCCTAACCCTAATCCTGAATGTTACCCTAACACTAACCCTAACAATAACACTAACACAAACCCTAACCATAATCCTACACTAACCCTATCCCTAGCGGTAACCCTAACACTAACCCAGACATGAACCCTAACCCTAATCCTTTCCGAAAAACCTAAACATAAACCTAACCAATACCCTAAAACTAACCCTAACACTAACATGAAACCAAACCCTATTTCTAACCTTAAAACTAACCCTAAACCTAACCCTTAGTTTTACACTAACACTAACCCTAAACCTCACACTAAACCTAACCTTAAACCTGAAACTAACAGGAACCCTAACCATAACCCTAACATAAAACTAACCCTAAACCTCACCATAAACCTAAACTTAACCTAACTATAACCCTAGTACTAACCATAAACATAACTATAACCCTAACACAAACACTAATTTTAAACCAAGGCCTAACCCTAACCGTAACACTAACACTATCCCTAAACCTTACCCTAACCCTATCTTTTTCCCTAACACTAACAGTTACACTAATAACAACTCTAAACTTAACCTTATCCCTAACATGTACCCTAACCCTATAGCTAACCCTAACCCTAACTGTATTCCTAACTCTAAACCTATAACTAACCCTAAAACTATCCCTAACTCTAACAATATTTATGACCCTAACCCTAACACTAATATTAACTCTAACCCTAATCCTAACCACAGCACTAACATGAACCCTAACATTAAACCTAACACTAACCCATACCCTAACCGTAAATCTCACCCTAACCCTATCCCTAATACTTTCAAAAAACCAACCGTAACCCTAATACTAAACCTAAACCTAAACTTTACACTAACCCTAAACCTAACCCCAAAACGAAACATAACCTTAACCTAACACTAACCCTAAACCTAACCCTAACCCTAAAACTAACCCTAACCCCAATGTAAACCTAATCCTTTCACTAACCTTAAATCTAATCCTACACCTAACACTAAACCTAACCCTAAAACCAACCCTAATCCTAACCATTACCCTAAGACAAACCCTAACACTAACACTAAAACAACCCTAACTTGAAACATAACACTAAGCCTAATCCTAAACCTAACCCTAACACAAACCATAACCCAAACACTATCCCTAAACTTAACCCTTAATTTAATCCTAACACTAACCTTAAACCTAATCCTAAATCTAATACTAACCCTAACCCTAACCTAACCTTAATGCTAACACTAACCCTAACCATAACCCTAACACTATCACTAAACCTAAACATTACCCTAAACCTAACACTAACCTAAACTAACACTAACACTAACCATAAACCTAACTCAATCCCTAAACCAAACACTAATTTTAAACCTAAGCTTAACCCTAATTGTAACTCTAACCCTAACCCTAAATCTAACCCTGACCCTAACCCTAAACCTAACACTAATCCTAACCCTAATTCTAACCCTAACACTAATCCTAAACCTAATTGTAATCCTTAAACTAACCCTAAAAATAATCCTAACCTTAAACATAACCCTAACTCTAACCATAATTCAAAACCTAACACAAACCCTACCTGAACCATAACCCCAAACCTAACCTTACCCTTATCCAAACCCTTAAGTAACCCTAAACCTATTCCTAACTTTAACCCTAAACCTAACCCTAAAACTATCACTAACCTTAAACTTAAAACTACCTGTAAACCTAACACTAACCCTCATGTTTACCCTAAACCTAAATTTAACTATAACTTTGACCCTAAACCTAAACCTGTAACTAACCCTAACCCTAACACTAACATTAACCTGAATCCTAACCTAACCCTAAATTTACCCTAATCCTAGCCATGACCCTAACAATAACCCTAACCCTAACCCTAACCTTAACACAAACCCTAACCCTACCCTAACCCTAACACAAATCCTAACCCTCAACCTAACACTAACACTAACCCTGACCCTAACACTAAAACTAACCCTACCCTAACCAGAAAAATAACCATAACACTATACCTAACCATAACCCTAACCCTAACATTAACCTTAAACCTAATTCTAACTCTAACAATAAAAATAACCCTAAACCTAACTCTAAGCTTAACACTAATCCTAATCTAAACCTATCCCTAAACATAACATTATCCCCAACCCAAACACGAATTCTATCCCTAACACTAAATCTATCCATTAAACTAATCCTAACTCTAACACGAACTCTAAACCTACCAATAACCCTAACTCTAATCCTAGCTCTACTGCTAACACTATCTCTAACCCTAAAACTAACCAAAAAACAACAACCTTTACCCTAACCCTAACAGTTACTATACACAAAATCTAAACCTTAACCTAACCCTAACATTATAACTAACACTAACCCTAACCCTAAACTTAACCCAACCATAACCTTAACACAAACTCTAACCAAAATCATAACTTTAACATTGAACTAATTCTAAGGTCTCCCCTTACCTAACCATACTCCTAATCCTAAACCTAACACTAAACGTAACACTAACATGAACCCTAAGCCTAAATTTATCACTAACACTAATATCACTCAAACCCTAATTCTAACCCTAACACTAACCATAATTTTAATCCTAACCCTAATACTAATCTAAAACAAACCATAATCCAAACACTAATAGTATATACCTAACCATATACCTAAAACAAACCCTGAAACAAACCATAATGCTGACCCTAACCTAACCATTACGCTAACCCTTATCTAACCCTAAACCTAATCTTAACCCCAAATCTAACACTAAAACTAACCCTAACCCTAACACTAACACTAACCTTAAACCTAACCCTCAATCTATCACTAAAACTAACAATAACTGTAACCGTAAACCTAAACCTAAACTTAACATTTACCCTAACCCTAAAGCTAACCCTAATCCTAACCCAAACCCTAACCCAAACACTAACCCTTTTCCTAACACTAAACCCAACACAAACTATAAACCTAATCCTAACACTAATCCTAATTCTAAACCCAAACTTCACACTAACTATAACCATAACCCTAACTTAACACTTACTGTAAACCTAAACCTAACCCTAAGTCTAACCCTAACCCTAACTCTAACCCTACCCCTAAACCTAACTCTAACTCTAAAAATAACACTAACCATAACCCTAAACCTAACATTAACCCTAAACCTAACCCAAAACCTAAACCTAAGACTAACATTCACCCTAAACCAAACACGAAATCTTACACTACCATAACCCTGAACCTAATCTAATCCTAGTAAGAACACTAACTCTAACAATAACTCTAATACTTACCCTCAACCTAACCCTAAACCTAAAGCTAACACTGACACTAAAGCTAACAAAAAAAAACAAAACCTAACCCTAACTCCAAACTTAATCCTAAATCTATCACAAACCCTAACACTATCCGTAATCCTAATTCTAAATCTAACCCAATCCCTAACACTAAACTTAACCCTACACTTAATACTAATCCTAACCCTAACCCTAACCCTAACCCTAAAACTAACACTAACCCTATCTATAATGCTAATAATAAAATTAAACTTAAACCTCACACTTACCCTAAACCTAATCCTAAACTATACCTAACACTAACCCTAACACTTACCCTAACTCTAACCCAAACCTAATTCATCAATAACCCTAATCCTAAAACTACACCTAACAGTAACACTAACTCTAAACCTACCCTATTCTTAACCATTACCCTATCTCTAACCCTAACACTAACTCTAACACAAATGATAACAATAACATAAACCATAACCTGAAACCTAACAGTAACCCTAACACTAACCTTAAACCTACACGTAAAACTAAAACTAACCATAACCATAAACCTAAACCTAACCCTAACACTAACCCTAATCCTAACCCTAAACCTAACACTAATCATAATAAGAACACTAACCCTAACCCTAAAAATAAAACAAATAATTACCCTAAACCTAATGCTAAACTTAAAGCTAACACTAACATTAACTCTAACACAAACAAGAAACCTAACGCTAATAGTAAATTTAATCCTGAATTTATCACTAACTCTAACACTATCCCTAATCCTAATCCTAAATCTAACCCAATACCTAACACTAAACTTAACCCTACACCTAACACTAATCCTAACCCTAACCCTAACCCTAACCCTAACATTAACACTAACCCTAAACATAACCCTCACACTAAAATTAACACTAAACATAACCCTAACACTAACACTAACCTAATTCTAGCCATAAGAGTAATCATACACATAAGTCTATTTCAAGCCAAAACACTAATTTTAACCTAAGTTTAACCTTAAAAGGAACACTTAAACTAACCCAAAACCTAACCCTAAACCTAACCTTAACCCTAACTCTAACCCTATCCATAACAAGAACCCTAACTCTAACCCTAACCCTTAAACAAAAGTATACATAACCCAAAACCTAACACTAAATTTAACCCTAACCTTAACCCTAACACTAACACTAAATCTAACCCTAACCTTAACCCTAATGCTAACACTAACACTAACCCTAACACTAAACCTAAAAATAACCCTTTCACAATCCATAAACCTAAACCTACTACTAACACTAACCCTAACCCTAACCCTAATCCTAAACTTTACCATAACACTAACCCTAACAGTAAAACTAACACAAACCCTAACCTTAAAACTAACACTAAGCCTAACCCTAACCCTTAAACTAACGCAGACACCAACACTAAACCTAAACCAACTCTAACCCTAACCCGAAACTAACCCTATACCAAACTCTAATCCTAAAACTAATTCAAACACTAAACATAACCCTAACCCTTAATTTAACCCTAACACTAACCATAAACCTAACACTAACACTAACTATAACCTTAACCCTAAAATTAACCCTAACTATAACCGTAATACTAACACATACCTTAAACCTTACCCGAGAACTAACCCTAACCTAAAGTAACCCTAACAGTATCAATAAACCTAAATTTAACCCTAACAAAAACACTAATTTTAAACCTAATCAAAACCCTACTTGTAACTCTAACATTAAACCTAAACCTAACCCAGACCCTAACACTAACTGTAAAAAAACATTAACCCTAACCCTAACACAAACCCTAGCCCTAACACTTATCCTAATCTTAACTGTAACCCTAACACTAACCATAATATTAATCCTAACCTTAAATGTAATCCTAAACCTAACATGAACAGTACCCGATACCATAACCCTAAAGCTAACCTAACAATGATCGTAACTCTTAACTAACCCTAAACCTATCCCTAACTTTAACCCTTAACCTAACCCTAGAACTATCACTAACTTTAACCCTTAACCTAATCCTAGAACTATCACTAACTTTAAGCTTAAACTTAACTCTCAACCTAACACTAACCCTATACTATCCCTAATCGTAACCATAACCCTAACAAAAACCCTAACTCTAACTCTAACCCTAAACCTTACCTTAACCCTAACATTTACCCTAACAATATCTGTAACCCTAAACTTAACCCTAACACTAAACCTAACCTTAACACAAACCCTATCCAAAACACTAACCTTATCTTTAACCCTAACCCTAAACCTAAACCTATCCCTAACCCTAAAAGTATTTCTAACACTAACTAATTTTAACCCAAACCCTAACACTTACCCTAACTCTAACCCTAAACCTAGAATTAATCCAGACCCTAACATTAACCCTAATCCTAAGAGTAATTCTAACCCTAAACCTAACCCTAATCCTAAAACTAACACAAACCCTTACCCTAACCCTAACACAAACACTAAACCTAATCCTAAACCTTACTTTAACCCAAAACCTAACACTAAATTTAACCCTCAACCTAACACTTACCCTAATCCTAACGATAAGCCTAACTGTAACTCAGGCACTACAACAAACCTTACACCTCACCTAAACATAACCCTAAAATAAATTAACCATAACACTAACAGTTAACCTAACTCTAACTGTGCTGGGAGCCATTTCCAAGTAGGTATGACAATTTCCTTGCCAGCGTACCCCATGTTGCAGTGACATTGAATGTATGTGACCTTGCTCAAGGACCAAGGCAGATTAGGGTGTTCCTGGTTTTAAGATAATCATGTTTAGGGCGTTCCCAGTTTAGGTTCCAGGTTTAAGGTTTAAGATTATTCCTGCTGGGAATAGGGCGTATCCTGCTGCCTGAGTTCCCCTTGAGTTCTCACGGGATTCAGACAATATATTTTGGAGATAGAAGCCCAGTGGAGTGGATTTGGGCAGAGAACGTGGATTTCCCCAGAACGTGATTGTAGACGGCTGGTGTGAGTTCGGGAATAAAGAGTTGCTGTTTGAATCTACAAGCTGTGTGGTGGCTCGTGATTGTGTGCCCAGCCAGACTGCGGCATTTGTGCCCAGCCAGACTGTGGCATTTGGTGGCCCGTGCGGGGAACTTCTGAAGCTTGGAGGTAAGTGAAATTGCTCGCCCCTGAGGAAGAGCAAAAGAATGGGTGACCATTTCAAAAAAAAACAGTGCGTTCTTGTTTTGATTTATCTTGTTTTTGTTTCAAGCTGCCTATCCCTAGAAATTTCTCAGGCAAACTGGAAAAAATGGTTGACTAAAGGTTTGAAGTTTGTCGGCCCTGAGGAAGAGAAAATTGATACAACGATTTTTTATTCCGTTTTTGTTTCATTCAGTTTCGGTTTTGTTTTGTGTTATCTTATTGGGTTGTGTTATCTTTATAGTAGATTAGAAATTAGTAAAAAACAAACCAAAAAGATGTTAAGTAAATTGTTAGAGGTTCAGACCATGGAGAAAGACATTTTAGATCAAGCAAAAGAGAAGGTCTCTCGAGCTAGTCAGACAGAGGAAGAAAATTTAAAGGAAAAGGGGTTGTTAGGAAAAAGGCCACAACAGGAGGCTGTTACTAACTCCATTTTATCACAAGAGGGCATAATTCAACCAACAGCCCCACCGATGGAGACAGCTGAGTGGCCCTCAAACCCCGTAGTTGATAAATGGGATCTTGAGACAGGACCTCAAAGATTAGCATGCCCTGTACTTGAACAGGCAGGAGGGCAGCGAATTCACTGTGCTTTAGATTTTAAAACAGTGAAGCAGTTAAAGGAGGCTGTAACAACCTATGGTCCCCAAGCTCCCTTCACGGTAAGCATGGTTGAGTCCATTACTAACTTGGACATGACGCCAGCAGATTGGGCTAGCATGTGTAAATCTGTACTAAATGGAGGACAATATTTGTTATGGAAGGTTGCCAATGAGGAATTTTGCACGGAGACAGCTAGGCAAAATGCAGCAGCCGGTTACCCTCAAAGAAATCTAGATATGTTGTTAGGAAAAGGACCTTATGAGGGTCAACGGCAACAAATTGAATATGATCCTGCTATATATGCACAAATTGCTGCAGACGCAGTTAGGGCATGGAAGACTTTACAAGGACATGGAGATTTACAAGGTCAGCTATCTAAGGTAATACAGAGAGCTAATGAACCTTACGCTGACTTTGTAGATAGGCTAATTCAAACGGCTGCCAAAATTTTTGGGGATACAGAACAAGCAATGCCATTAATAAAACAACTGGCTTATGACCAAGCAAATCGTTGCTGCAGAGAGGTTATTAGACCATGGAGACATGAAGATTTAAACACATATATTAAATTATGTAGAGATATTAATGAACAAGAGCAAGTCTTGGCAGCTGCAGTACAACAGGCTTTAGATGCCAGGCCAAAAACATGCTATGATTGTGAACAAACAGGACATTTTAAAAGGAATTGCCCCATAGGAGGAGGGTTTAACAAAAGTAGGTATCAAAGGAATAGAATACTGGGTATTTGCCCACGATGCCGTAGAGGGAGACATTGGGCTAATGAATGCCGTTCTCAAACTACCATAGAAGGTACTCCCTTATCAAAAAACGGACAAAGACCAGGTATTTATCCAAGATATTGTGGAGAAAGGCATCAGGCTCCATTGCCAAAAAACAGACAGGGGGGCCCAATGCTCCGGGGCCCACAACCACAAATATACGGGGCAGTGGAGGATCCCAGCAACACCATCAGGGTAGTGCCCAGGTCATATTGTCCATTAAATCCCTCATCAGACATACCCGAGGGAGTGCAGGGTTGGACATCTGTGCCTCTGCCAGAGCAGTATTAACTCCAGAGATGGGAGTTCAAATCATTCCCACAGGAGTAAAAGGACCTCTTCCCCAAGGAACAGTAGGCTTATTATTGGGACGTAGTTCATCTACATTGAAAGGACTTATGATAAGTCCTGGGGTAATTGATCCCGATTATGTAGGTGAAATAAAAATTATAGCTAGTTCTCCAAGAGGTATATCAGTAATTTCACCTGGAGATAGAATAGCACAGTTGTTAATAATACCCAGCCTACATAATAAATTTCCTAGTCATAGTGTAGAAAGAGGTTCCAGGGGATTAGGCTCCACAGGTGTAGATTGGGCTATGTTGTCTTTAAATTTAGATTCTCGCCCAATGCTAAAATTAAATATTCAAGGTCATGAGTTTAATGGGCTACTGGACACAGGAGCTGACCTTAGCATCATATCTCGTCAAGAATGGCCAAAACATTGGCCATTACAACAAGCCACTCAAACGCTTCGAGGCCTAGGAGTGGCGACTAATCCCCATAGAAGTTCTATGATATTAGATTGGAAGGATCCTGAAGGATGTGAAGGAACTATACAGCCATATGTATTGGATCATCTTCCTATAAATTTATGGGGACCAGATGTCCTAGATCAATTAGGTTTGACGTTAACAAATAACATCAATCCTAATGCACCCACTACTAGGGCTAGACAAGGCTTTAGGAAAGAAAAAAGATTAGGAAAACAAGGGCAAGGTATAGCAGCACCAATACAAATAGATCAAGGAACAGACAGACATGGGTTGGATTTTCAGAAAGGGCCACTGAGACAATCAAAATTACTTGGAAATCAGAAAGACCAGTGTGGGTTCCTCAGTGGCCCCTGACTAAAGAAAAGACACAAGTAACCCATGATCTGGTCAAACAACAATTAGCGGAAGGACATATACAACCTTCCATATCGCCCCATAATACTCCCATTTTTGTCATCAAAAAGAAGTCTGGTAAATGGAGATTATTGCAAGATTTAAGAGCCATTAATAATGAGATGGTTATTATGGGACCTGCTCAATCAGGGATTCCTCAATTGTGTGCTTTGCCAAAAACTTGGCATGTTTTAGCTATAGATATTAAAGAGTGTTTTTTTTTTCAATTCCAATTCATCCCGAGGATAGTCCATATTTTGCATTTACTATCCCTGCATTAAATCATGAAGCTCCTGATCAGAGATATGAATGGAAAGTACTCCCTCAAGGGATGGCTAACAGTCCAACTATGTGTTAAATATATGTTAACAAAGCAATCCAGCCACTTAGAAATCAAAATCCTGAACTACAAATATTTCACTATATGGATGATGTATTATTGGCACATAAAGATAAAAACATATTGCTGGAATGTTATGCCACTCTTACAAACTTATTAAAAAATTATAATCTAGAGATAGCAATAGATCAAGTACAATTAAATTTTCCAATTAATTATTTAGGAGTTCTACTATCCTCAACCATGGTCCGTCCACCAAAAATTCAAATACGAGTAGATCAACTCAAATCACTTAACGACTTTCAAAAGTTATTGGGAGACATAAATTGGATAAGGCCTTATCTAGGTATACCAACAGGAGAATTGGGACCTTTATTTGATATTCTAAAAGGTCCATCAGATCCAAATTTACCCCGCATGTTAACTCCTAAAGCAAGAAAGGCATTAAAAATTATTGAAACATATATGGAAAATATGCATTTGGATAGAATTGATATAAGTTTGCCTTTATTATTTATTGTACTACCAACAAAAAATATTCCTACAGGAGTATTTTGGCAAGAAGGTCCATTATTGTGGATACATTTATCTTATTCTCCTAACACTATTCTTACTAGGTATCCTGAGGCTGTAGGACAATTAATACTCAAAGGAATAAAAGCAGCGAAGGGAGTGTTTGGAATTTCTCCCAATAAAATTATTACTCCATATACTATGGATCAAATTGATGAGTTAGCTAATGAGTTAAATACTTGGGCAATAATCATGTGTAAATCTAATGTTTCATTTGATAATCATTTACCATCTAATCCTTTGTTGTCTTTTTGGTCTAAGCATGCCGCAGTCTGGCTGGGCACAATCAGGAGCCACTTGTCAAAAGAAACTAACTTTATTTTCAGAACCACACACGCCAAACAAAATAGCCTCTCAGGAAAAACCCTCAGAGCCTCAACTGCCACCACCGGCTTTCCACAAGCCTCTCTCTCCCCCCACAAGCTTCTTTCCACCTCCCACAATCCTCCTGCTCTTGAGGCCGATTGGCTGGGTCACGTGGACGGAGCCAAAAAAGTCCCCCAATGAGCAGCTCCGTGGTCTGAAAGGGCAGGGAAACAGTCCAATGAGCATCACCGCAGAGGAGCCAATCAGCTAGATATTGCTGGGGCCGAGGAGCCAATCAGCTAGATGTTGCTGGGGCCGCTGTGAGCCAATCATCAGCCAACAGCTGGAAGTTTGCTGGCAGCTGGAAGTTTGCTGGGGCCCCTTCGGCTGTGGCTCTCAACATCTCCCCCTCTCTGTTTAAACAACAAGCATGTGGCTTAGGGACCGTGTCTGTTAGGCAGTCCAATTCAACATATGGTCCTTACCCGTCATCGGATGAACTGACTTCTAGGCGTCAGCCTCCTGTCTTAGGTTGGTACCACTGCAATTGGATCATACCTGTCACTGACTACCGGTCCAGCATACAGCTATACTTGTGGATAGGCCTTTGCACCAGTGGGGGGGTGAGGTTCTTTGCCTCACCTCTGTTGGCCCCCAAATTTTAGACCATCACTAGTAGAGGAGGATGCAAAATGCCATGACATTAAGCCAATTGAGGGCTCCTTTGAAAAATTGTACCACCAGTGACATCATCAGCAAAAATACCCCAACACTACCACAAGTCACTGCACCAACAGATAGTTCACAATGCATACAGGTGAGCTCACAGTGTGTCCAGGCAAGTTCTGCAAGCAGTTCAGTGATGGCTATTGTAGAAGCTGTAGATTGGTTTTATCTTTGACTTCACCAGCACTGGGATGAAGATAGGAATTCTGGCAATAATGGCTAAAGAAAAAATTATGTAACATTACAGAAGGCACTAAAAGAAAACAATTTTCTTAACAATTTACATTGTCTTCACCGGCACTGGGATGAAGATAGGAATTCTGGCAATAATGGCTAAAGAAAAAATTATGTAACATTACAGAAGGCACTAAAAGAAAACAATTTTCTTAACAATTTACATTGTCTTTAAAAGAATTATTAAATATAATGAAAAGGAAAGGTGAAAGTAAACAAACAGATCTGTTAACCTTCTTTTTTGTTTACATATTAAAACAATCCTCAACAGTTGTTTACCCAATTTAAATTAAACCATATAAATCACGTGAAAAAAAATATTTGGATCCATTTTATCATGAGCGCTCATCATATATGATATATGGACATACGTACATTCAAACATATAACACAAAACACAAGTGTGCACACATAATATAATACATACAACACATAACATTATAGTAAAGGCCTTATAACTTTTTACAGGTGAAATCTCCATTGCAATGTTTAAAAACTCTATAGTCAAAAAATAGAACTGATCAGCAAAACATTAACCTAGGTCTGTATGAGCTCAAAAAACAAAATAGAACTTCATGATATGGCAAAGGGCAATAATAAAATAGATATTGAAAAAAGCATCCTGGTTCTGTTGCAGATGTAAGAATAGCCAAACTGGAGTTTTGGATATCAGTTGTTATGGATTTGAGCCAAATCATCTTCTTTTTGGTCTGTAGAAATCGCTTTAGTTAATCTTTCTGGAATCCAAATCGGCTGCTGTTCTCCCTGTGGAAACACATAAACAGACCCCCGACTCCAGACAATCACTGGGTCAGGACCTTGGTTAATCTCTCTGGAATCCAAATCGGCTGCTGTTCTCCCTGTGGAAACACACAAACAGACCCCCAACTCCAGACAATTACTGGGTCAGGACCTTTCCATTATCCTGTTAGAATATCCTTCCAAAGTACCTTGGGCTTATGCACATTTTTTGGACACATATGCCTTTCCGCAGCACTAAGTCCTGATGAATCCAAATTTAAAAAGTTTAGAGTAAAAAGGGTTATTTTAAGTTTATCTTTGGGGAATATATACCCCTTCCCAATTCCTTCTTTTTGCTTTAATAAGTACATTTTAATAGTTTGATGAGCTCTTTCAACTATGCCTTGTCCCTGTGGATTGTATGGGATTCCTGTTATATGAGTAATGCCAAATGTTGAGCAAAATTGTTTAAAAGAGGTAGAAGTATAACCAGGGGCATTATCTGTTTTTAACTGTTTTGGAACACCCACAATGGCAAAATTTTGTAAGCAATGAGCTATAACATCTTTAGTTTTTTCTCCGGCATGAAGGGAGCCCATCAAAAATCCAGAAGAAGTATCAACTGTAACATGCAAATATTTAAATTTTCCAAATTCTGGCAAGTGTGTGACGTCCATCTGCCAAATATGGTTAGGTATCAATCCTCTAGGATTGACTCCAAGATTAACTTGTGGTAAAAAGGTCACACAATTTTGACATTGTTTTATTATTTGTCTAGCTTGTTCCTTAGTTATTTTAAAACGCTTTTGTAAAGTATTAGCATTGACATGGAACTTTTTATGAAAATTTATAGCTTCTTCTAGTGTAGAGAAAATATGTATGTCATGTGTAGTTTTATCTGCTAAATCATTGCCCAAACTAAGGGCTCCAGGCAATCCTGTATGTGCCCTGATATGTCCTATAAAGAATGGATCTTTTCTGTCCCAGATTAGACTTTGTATAGTGGAAAGCAAAGAGAAAACAGTAGAAGAAGGGGAAATCCTACCAGCATCTTCAAGAGATACTATAGCATTAACTACATACTGACTATCAGAAAATAAACTAAATACAGAATCTTTAAACGTCACAAAAGCTTGTAAAACTGCATTAAGCTCTACCTTTTGAGCTGATTGTTTGGGTACTAAAAATGTAAAAGTTTGATCAGGGGTAACTACTGCTGCTGTACCATTATTTGACCCATCAGTGAATATATTTGGAGCATTCATGATAGGAGTTTTTCTTGTCATTTTTGGAAAAATTACAGGATGCAATGACCAAAAAGACAATAAAGGATTAGATGGTAAGTGGTTATCAAATGAAACATTAGATTTGCACATGATTATTGCCCAAGTATTTAACTCATTAGCTAACTCATCAATTTGATTCATAGTATATGGAGTAATAATTTTATTGGGAGAAATTCCAAACACTCCCTTTGCTGCTTTTATTCCTTTGAGTATTAATTGTCCTAGAGCCTCAGGATACCTAGTAAGAATAGTGTTAGGAGAATAAGATAAATGTATCCATAATAATGGACCTTCTTGCCAAAATACTCCTGTAGGAATATTTTTTGTTGGTAGTACAATAAATAATAAAGGCAAACTTATATCAATTCTATCCAAATGCATATTTTCCATATATGTTTCAATGATTTTTAATGCCTTTCTTGCTTCAGGCGTTAACATTCGCGGTGAATTTGGATCTGATGGACCTTTTAGGATATCAAATAAAGGTCCCAACTCTCCTGTTGGTATACCTAAATAAGGCCTTATCCAATTTATGTCTCCTAATAACTTTTGAAAGTCATTAAGTGATTTGAGTTGATCTACTCGTATTTGAATTTTTGGTGGACGGACCATGGTTGAGGATAGTAGAACTCCTAAATAATTAATTGGAAAATTTAATTGTACTTTATCTATTGCTATCTCTAGATTATAATTTTTTAATAAGTTTGTAAGTGTGGCATAGCATTCTAGCAATGTGTTTTTATCTTTGTGTGCTAATAATACATCATCCATATAGTGAAATATTTGTAGTTCAGGATTTTGATTTCTAAGTGGCTGGATTACTTTGTTAACATAAATTTGACACATAGTTGGGCTGTTAGCCATCCCTTGAGGGAGTACTTTCCATTCATATCTCTGATCAGGACCTTCATGATTCAGTGCAGGGATAGTAAATGCAAAACGTGGACTATCCTCAGGATGAATTGGAATTGAAAAAAAACAATCTTTAATATCTATAACTAAAACATACCAGGTTTTTGGCAAAGCAGACAACTGAGGAATCCCTGATTGAGCAGGTCCCATAATAACCATCTCATTATTAATGGCTCTTAAATCTTGCAATAATCTCCATTTACCAGATTTCTTTTTGATGACAAAAATGGGAGTATTATGGGGAGATACAATTGTTGTTTGACCAGGTCATGGGCTGCTTGTATCTTTTCTTTAGTCAGGGGCCACTGAGGAACCCATACTGGTCTTTCTGATTTCCAAGTAATTTTTATTGTCTCAGTGGCCCTTTCTGAAAATCCAACCCATGTCTTTCTGTTCCTTTATCTATTTGTATTGGTGCTGCTATACCTTGTTCTTGTTTTTCTAATCTTTTTCCTTTCCTAGAACCTTGTCTAGTCATAATAGTGGGTGCATTTTGGTTGATGTTATTTGTTAATGTCAAACCTAATTGATCTAGGACATCTCGTCCCCATAAATTTATGGGAAGATGATCCAATACATATGGCTGTATAGTTCCTTCACATCCTTCAGGATCCTTCCAATATAATACCATTGCACTTCTATGGGGATTAGTCGCCACTCCTAGGCCTCAAAGCATTTGAGTGGCTTGTTGTAATGGCCAATGTTTTGGCCATTCTTGACGAGAGATGATGCTAAGGTCTGCATCTGTATCCAGTAGCCCATTAAATTCATGTCCTTGAATATTTAGTTTTAGCATGGGGCGAGAATCTAAATTTAAAGAAAGCATAGCCCAATCTACACCTGTGGAGCCTAATCCCTTGGAACCTCTTTCTACAGTACGACTGGAAAGTTTATCATGTAGGCTGGGTATTATTAGTAACTGTGCTTTTCTATCTCCTGGTGAAATTACTGATATACCCTTTGGAGAACTGGCTATAATTTTTATTTCACCTTCATAATCGGGATCAATTACCCCAGGACTTATCATAAGTCCTTTTAGAGTAGAAGAGCTGTGTCCCAATAATAAGCCTACTGTTCCTTTGGGAAGAGGTCCTTTCACCCCTGTGGGAATGATTTGAACTCCCATCTCTGGAGTTAGTACTGCTCTGGCGGAGGCGCAGATGTCCAACCCTGCACTCCCTCTGGTTTGTCTGATGAGGGATCTGATGGACAATGTGTCCTGGGCACTACCCTGATGGGGTTGCTGGGTTCCTCCAGTGCTCCGTATATTTGTGGTTTTGGGCCCCGGAGCATTGGGCCCCCCTGTCCATTTTTTGGCAATGGAGCCCGATGCCTTTCTCCACGATATCGTGGATAAACACCTGGTCCTTGTTCGTTTTTTGATAATGGAGTACCCTCTATGGTGGTTTGAGAACGGCATTCATTAGCCCAATGTCTCCCTCTAAGGCATCGTGGGCAAATACCTGGTATTCTACTCCTTTGATACCTAGTTTTGTTAAACCCTCCTCCAATGGGGCAATTCCTTTTAAAATGTCCTGTTTGTTCACAATTGTAGCATGTTCTTGGCCTGGCATCTAAAGCCTGTTTTACTGCAGCTGCCACAATTTGCCCTTGTTCATTAATGTCTCTGGCATCTAAAGCCTGTTTTACTGCAGCTGCCACGACTTGCTCTTGTTCATTAATGTCTCTACATAATTTAATATATGTGTTTAAATCTTCATGTTTCCATGGTCTAATGATATCTCTGCACCAACGATTCGCTTGCTCATAAGCCAGGTGTTTTAGTAATGGCATTGCTTGTTCTGTATTCCCAAAAACTCTGGTAGCTGTTTGAATAAGCCTATCTACAAATTCAGCATAAGGTTCATTAGCTCCTTGTATTACCTTAGATAATTGACCTTGTAAACCTCCATGTCCTTGTAAAGTCTTCCATGCCTTAATTGCATCTGCAGCAATTTGTGTGTATACGCCAGGATCATATGCAATTTGTTGCTGCTGATCCTCATAAGGTCCCTTTCCTAACAACATATCTAGATTTCTCTGAGGATAACCAGCTGCTGCATTTCGCCTAGCCGTCTCCTTGCAAATTTCCTCATTGGCAACATTCCATAACAGGTATTGTCCTCCATTTAGTACAGCTTTACACATATTAGCCCAATCTGCTGGCGTCATGTTCAAGTTGTTAATGGATTCGACCATGCTTACAGTGAAGGGTGCTTGAGGACCATAGGTTGTTACAGCCTCTTTTAGCTGCTTCACTGTTTTGAAATTTAAAACTTGGTAAAATCGCTGCCCTCCTGCCTCAAATACAGGGCATGTTAATATTTGAGATCTTGTCTCAGGATCCCAACTATCAACTGCGGGGGTTGGGGGCCTCCCAGCATATGGAGGTGGCGCTGTTGGTTGGACACTTACGCCCTCTGGTGATAGAAAGGTGTTAGTAGCAGTCTCCTGTAGAGGTGGTGCTGTTGGTTGGACACTTACACCCTCTGGTGATAGAAAGGTGTTAGTAGCAGTCTCCTGTTGTAACTTTCCCCCTGATGGCTTTTTCTGTTTTACACTTTCTTTCTCTGTCTGACTAACTTGAGAGACCTTCTCTTTTACTTGAATCATTATGTCTTCTCCTTCCTCTACCATTGTCTGAACTGAAGGCTTTGGACTAAGCAAACAAGATATGAACGTCCACAATGGCAATGTGCCAACTGGCAGAGTCCCTGGGCTTTTCTTTTCTATTCTTTTTAAATCTTCACCATGATGGTTCCATTGTGATATATTTAACAACTCCTCCTTAAAAAGCCGTGGGCTACATTTCTGTATTGTATCAACGTATGCCCTGACTGCTCTTGATTTTACTGGGATGCCTCCTTCCTCTAACAATTTACTTAACACTCTTTCAGTTTGTTTTTTACTAATTTCTGATCCCATATTTCTACTATAATACAACCCAACAAGATGACGCCAAACAAAACTGAGACAGAATGAAATAAAAAGGGAACAACAAAAAGTCATTATAGCCTTTCTATCCTCCTGACATGGGCATCCGTCCTTTCTCCCTATCTGTTCCTCAGACATAAATAGTTTTTCCTCAGATGTGAGCGGTTTTTCTTCCGTCTCACTCATCTCCAGGGACAGGCAACTTAAAACAAAAGTGAAACAAAATAACAAAAGAAGAATCTTAAAATGGCTACCCATCCTCTCGCCCTGCCCTCAGGGGCGAGCAGTTCACTTACCCTCAGTCGCTCCCCGTGCGAGCCACCAAATGCCGCAGTCTGGCTGGGCACAATCAGGAGCCACTTGTCAAAAGAAACTAACTTTATTTTCAGAACCACACACGCCAAACAAAATAGCCTCTCAGGAAAAACCCTCAGAGCCTCAACTGCCACCACCGGCTTTCCACAAGCCTCTCTCTCCCCCCACAAGCTTCTTTCCACCTCCCACAATCCTCCTGCTCTTGAGGCCGATTGGCTGGGTCACGTGGATGGAGCCAAAAAAGTCCCCCAATGAGCAGCTCCGTGGTTTGAAAGGGCAGGGAAACAGTCCAATGAGCATCACCGCAGAGGAGCCAATCAGCTAGATGTTGCTGGGGCCGAGGAGCCAATCAGCTAGATGTCGCTGGGGCTGCTGTGAGCCAATCATCAGCCGACAGCTGGAAGTTTGCTGGCAGCTGGAAGTTTGCTGGGGCCCCTTCGGCTGTGGCTCTCAACATAAGCATCCTGTAGTTTTTCCTAAAATGACAAGAAAAACACCTATCATGAATGCTCCAAATATATTCACTGATGGGTCAAATAATGGTACAGCAGCAGTAGTTACCCCTGATCAAACTTTTACATTTTTAGTACCCAAACAATCAGCTCAAAAGGTAGAGCTTAATGTAGTTTTACAAGCTTTTTTGATGTTTAAAGATTCTGTATTTAATTTATTTTCTGATAGTCAGTATGTAGTTAATGCTATAGTATCTCTTGAAGATGCTGGTAGGATTTCCCCTTCTTCTACTGTTTTCTCTTTGTTTTCCACTATACAAAGTCTAATCTGGGACAGAAAAGATCCATTCTTTATAGGACATATTAGGGCACATACAGGATTGCCTGGAGCCCTTAGTTTAGGCAATGATTTAGCAGATAAAACTACACATGACATACATATTTTCTCTACATTTGAAGAAGCTACACATTTTCATAAAAGGTTTCATGTTAATGCTAATACTTTACAAAAGCATTTTAAAGTAACTAAGGAACAAGCCAGACATATAATAAAACAATGTCAAAATTGTGTGACATTTTTACCACAAGTTAATCTTGGAGTCAATCCTAGAGGACTGATACCTAACCATATTTGGCAGATGGACGTCACACACTTGCCAGAATTTGGAAAATTAAAATATTTACACGTTATAGTCGATACTTCTTCTGGATTTTTGATGGGCTCCCTTCATGCCGGAGAAAAAACTAAAGATGTTATAGCTCATTGCTTACAAAATTTTGCCACTGTGGGCATTCCTAAACAGTTAAAAACTGATAATGGTCCTGGCTATACCTCTACCTCTTTTAAACAATTTTGCTCATCATTTGGTATTACTCATATAACAGGAATCCCATACAATCCACAGGGACAAGGCATAGTTGAAAGAGCTCATCAAACTATTAGAACATACTTATTAAAGCAAAAAGAGGGAATTGGAAGGGGGTATATATCCCCCAAAGATAAACTTAAAATAACGCTTTTTACTCTAAACTTTTAAAATTTGGATTCTTCAGGACTTAGTGCTGCAGAAAGGCATATGTATCCAAAAAATGTACATAAGCCTAAAGTACTTTGGAAAGATATTCTAACAGGACAATGGAAAGGTCCTGACCCAGTGATTGTCTGGAGTCGGGGGTCTGTTTGTGTTTTTCCACAGGGAGAACAGCAGCCCATTTGGATTCCAGAGAGATTAACTAAAACAGTTTCTACAGATCGAAAAGAAGATGATTTGACTCAAATCCATAACAGCTGATATCCAGAACTCCAGCTTGGCCATTCTTACATCTGTGACAGTGATTAACCAGGATGCTTTTTTCAATAGCTATTTTATTATTGCATTTTTCCACATCATAAGGTTCTATTTTTATTTTTGAGCTCATACAAACCTAGGTTAATGTTTTTCTGATCAGTTTTATTTTTTGACTGTGGAGTTTTTAAACATTGCAATGGAGATTTCACCCAGGTAAAGCTACAAGGCCTTTACTATTTTCTTATGTGTTGTACGTTTGTGTACACTCTTGTGTTTTGTGTTGTATGTCTGTATGTGCGTATGTCCATATTTCTTATATGAGGAGTGCTCATGAAAAAATGGATCCGAATTATTATTATTTTTTTATTCACGTGATTTAAATGGTTTAATTTAAATTATGTAAACAGCTGTTAAGGATTGTTTTTAAAGTACGTTAACAGATCTGTTTGTTTACTTTCACCTTTCCTTTTCATTATATTTAATAATTCTTTTCAGGATAATGTCTCTTTAGCATCATTGCCAGAATTCCTATCTCCATCCCAGTGCCGGTGAAGAACTCAACAAGTAATGCTCAAAGAGTCAACTTACTTTGGGAGGAAACGGATTTTGGGAGGATATGGACATATTGATAGATTCCTCTGCTTTGAACTTCTTGCAGAACTTGCATGGACTATGTAACTATCGTTTGGTGCAGCGAATTGTGGTAATGCTGGCATATCTTTGCTGATGGTGTCACTAGTGATGCAATTTTTATTTCCTTGCCAGCGCACCCCATGTTAATTGTGGTAGTGCTGACATATCTTTGCTGATGGTGTCACCAGTGATGCAATTTTTCCCAAGGAGCCGTCAATTGGCTTGGTGTCGTAGCATTTCTCTATCCTCCTCCCTTCTGCTAGTGATGGTCTAAAATTTGGGGGCCAATGGCTTATGCTGGACCGGTAGTCAGTGACGGGTATGATCCAATTGCAGTGGTATCAACCTAAGACAGGAGGCTGATGCCTAAAAGTCAGTTTTCCGATGACGGGTAAGAACCATATGTTGAAGTGGACAACCTACCAGGCATGGTCCATAAGCCACATTAACCTCACTCCCCCACTGGCACCAAGGCCAAATTTGGGGGCCAACAGAGGTGAGGCAAAGAACCTCACCCCCCCACTGGTGCATAGACCTATCCACAAGTATGGCTGTATGCTGGACCGGTAGTCAGTGACGGGTATGATTCAATTGCAGTGGTATCAACCTAAGACAGGAGGCTGATGCCTAAAGGTCAGTTTTCCGATGACGGGTAAGAACCATATGTTGAATTGGACAACCTACAAGGCAGGGTCCTTAAGCCACATTGATTGTTGTTTAATTAATCAGAAGGGGGGAGATGCTGGGAGCCATTAGCCAAGTAGGTATGACAATTTCCTTGCCAGCGTACCCCATGTTGCAGTGACATTGAATGTATGTGACCTTGCTCAAGGACCAAGGCAGATTAGGGTGTTCCCGGTTTTAAGATAATCATGTTTAGGGCGTTCCCAGTTTAGGTTCCAGGTTTAAGGTTTAAGATTATTCCTGCTGGGAATAGGGCGTATCCTGCTGCCTGAGTTCCCCTTGAGTTCTCACGGGATTCAGACAATATATTTTGGAGATAGAAGCCCAGTGGAGTGGATTTGGGCAGAGAACGTAGATTTCCCCAGAAAGTGATTGTAGACGGCTGGTGTAAGTTCGGGAATAAAGAGTTGCTGTTTGAATCTACAAGCTGTGTGGTGGCTCGTGATTGTGTGCCCAGCCAGACTGCGGCATTTGTGCCCAGCCAGACTGCGGCATAACTGTAACCCAAATATAATTTTAAAATAAGCCTAACCCTGAAGTAAACGTAAACCTAACCCTACCCCAAATCCTAATCCTAACACTAACCAAACACTAACCATAAACCTAACACTAACCCTAAATCTAACACTAACTCTAACCCTAACACTAACCATAAACCTAACCAAAAACCTAACACTAAACTTAACCCTAACTCTAAACCTAAACCTAACTTAACCCTAACCCTAACAGTAAAACAAAACCTAACCCAAACCAAACACTTAACCCTAAACCTAACACTAATTATAACACTAACCTAATACTAACACTAACCCAAATCCTAACCCTAATACAAAACATAACCCTAACCATAATCCTAACCCTAATTCTAGCATTAACCCTAACCCTAACTTTAAACCTAACACTAACCTTAATACTAACTCTAACCCTAAAAAAGCCCTAACACTAAACCTTACCCAAACACTAACACTAACACAAACACTAACCCTAAGGGCGACCCTATCCCCAAACTTAACCCTAAACTTAATCCTAATCATAACACTAACCCTAACTCAACCCTAACCCTACCTTTAATCTAACACTAAACCTAACCCAAACCCTATCCCTAACACTAACTGAAAGCCTAACCATAACACTAAACCTAAAACTACACATACCCTAACCTAACCCAATCGTAACACTAACCCTAACCATACCTAACCATAATAATAACCCTAAAACTACCTTAAACACTAACACTAACACTAAACCTAACCTTAACCCAAACACTAACACTAACCCTAACCCTTAAAACTAACCCTAACACTAACTCTAAACCTAACCCTAACCCTAAATCTAACTCTAACCTTAACCCCAAACCAAAACCTAACCCTAAATCTCATGCTAACCATAACCCTGTCACTAACACAAACTCTATCCTTAACCATAACTCTTTCCCTAACCCTAAACTTAACACAAACCCTAAACGTAACCATAACTCTAAACCTCTACCTTAAACTAACAATAACCCTAACCCTAACTCTGACACAAATTCTAAACCTAACCCTAACCTGAACCTAAGTCTAACACTAAACCTCATTATAACACTAACTCTAATTCTAACTCTAAAACTAACCCTAAAACAAACACTAACCTATTTTTATGCCTTTAATTTCTTTCGTCTGTCTAATTCTCTGGCCAGTGTTTTGAGAACTATGTTGAACAGAAGTGGTGAGAGAGGGCATCCCTGTCTTGTTCCAGATTTTAGAGGGAATGCCTTCAATTTTTCTCCATTCAGAATGATGCTAGCCTGAGGCTTAGCAGAGATAGCTTTTAAAATATTGAGGTATGTTCCTGTTATCCCTAGTTATTCTAGAGTTTTGAACATAAAGGGATGCTGTGCTTTGTCCAATGCTTTTTCTGCATCTATCTAGATGATCATATGGTTCTTATCTTTAAGTCTACTGATGTGGTGAATAACATTTATTGATTTCCGTATATTGAACAAGCCTTGCATCCCAGGGATGAATCCTACTTGATCATGGTGCACAATTTTTTTGATATGTTTTTGTATCCGATTCGCCAGAATTGTATGGAGGATTTTTGAATCTAGATTCATTAGAGATATTGGTCTGTAGTTTTCTTTCTTTGAATTGTCTTTGTCTGGTTTAGGAATCAGGGTGATGTTGGCCTCACAGAATGAATTTGGACGTTCTCTCTATTTTTCTATTTCCTGGAATAGCTTGAAAATTATTGGTATTAGTTCTTCATTAAAGGTTTTGTAAAACTCTGCTGTATACCCATCCGGTCCTGGGGTTTTCTTAGTTGGCAGTCTTTTGATGGCTTCTTCTATTTCCTCAATTTATATTGCTTTGTCTAGGTTGTCCATATCGTCCTGACTCAATCTGGGTAGATCATATGACTTAAGAAATTTAACAATGCCTTCACTATCTTCTGTTTTATTGGAGTATAAGGATTCAAAATGATTTTTATTATCTTCTGTATTTCTGAAGTGTCTGTTGTGATATTGCCTTTTTCATCCTGTATGCTAGTAATTTGAGTTCTCTCTCTTCTTCTCTTCATTAGCATGGCTAAGGGTCTGTTGATCTTTTTAATTTTTTCAAAGAACCAACTTTTAATTTTGTCAATTTTTTCAATTGTTTCTTTTGTTTCGATTTCATTAATTTCAGCTCTGATTTTAATTATTTCATGTGTTCTACTTCTTTTGCTGTGTTTTGCTCTTCTTTTTCTAGGATTTTGAGAGAAGAACTTAAATTATCACCATTTGCAGAAGACATGATTCTATACCTAACAGATCCAAAAGGGTCTACAAAAACACTATTAGAGCTAATAAATGAATTCAACAAAGTGGCAGGATATAAAATCAACATGCATAAATTAAAGGCATTCCTGTATGTCAGTGACAAATCCTCTGAAATGGAAATGAGGACAACCACTCCATTCACAATATCCTCAAAAAAATAAATAAAATACTTGGGAATCAAACTAACAAAAGAGGTGAAAGACTTAGACAATGAAATCTACAGAACCCTAAAGAGAGAAATAGAAGATCTTAGAAGATGGAAAAATATACCCTGTTCATGGATAGGCAGAACTAACATCATCAAAATGGCGATATTACCAAAAGTTCTCTATAGGTTTAATGCAATGCCAATCAAAATCCCAATGGCATTTCTTGTAGAAATAGATAAAGCAATCATGAAATTCATATGGAAAAATAAAAGACCCAGAATAGCAAAAACAACTCTAAGCAGGAAGTGTGAATCAGGTGGTATAGCGATACCAGACTTCAAACTATACTACAGAGCAATAGTAACAAAAACAGCATGGTACTGGTACCAAAACAGGCGGGTGGACCAATGGTACAGAATACAGGAGACAGAAACCAATCCACAATACTACAACTATCTTATATTTGATAAAGGGGCTAAAAGTGTGCATGTGGAGGAAGGATAGTATCTTCAACAAATGGTGCTGGGAAAACTGGAAATCCATATGCAACAAAATGAAATTGAATCCCTGTCACTCGCCAGGCACAAAAGTTAACTCAAAATGGATCAAGCAGCTTGATATTGAATCAGAGACACGGCATCTGATAGAAGAAAAAGTTGGCTGCGATCTACATACTGTGTGTTCGGGCTCCAAATTCCTCAATAAGACACCCATAGCATAAGAGTTAATAACTAGAATCAACAAATGGGACTTACTCAAACTAAAAAGTTTTTCCTCAGCAAAAGAAACAATAAGAGAGGTAAATAGGGAGCCTACATCCTGGTAACAAATCTTTACTCCTCACACTTCAGATAGAACCATAATATCCAGAGTATACAAATAACTCAAAAAATTAAACAATAAGAAAACTAATAAGCCAATCAACAAATGGGCCAAGGACCTGAACAGACACTTCTTAGAGGAGGACATACAATCAATCAACAAGTACATGAAAAAATGCTCACCATCTCTAGCTGTCAGAGAAATGCAAATCAAAACCACCCTAAGATACCATCTCACTCCAGTAAAATTGGCAGCCATTATGAAGTCAAACAACAACAAGTGCTGGCGAGGATGTGGGGAAAAGGGTACACTTGTGCATTGTAGGTGGGACTGCAAATTGGTGCAGCCAATTTGGAAAGCAGTATGGAGATTTCTTGGAAAGCTGGGAATGGAACCACCATTTGACCCAGCTATTCCACTTCTCGGTCTGTTCCCTAAATACCTAAAAAGAGCATACTATAGGGACACTACTACATCGATGTTCATAGCAGCACAATTCACAATAGCAAGACTGTGGAACCAACCTAGATGCCCTTTGATAGAGGAATGGATAAAAAAAAAATTGTGGCATTTATACACAATGGAGTGTTACTCTGCATTATAAAATGACAAAATCATAGAATTTGCAGAGAAATGAATGGCATTAAAGAGGATTATGCTAAGTGAAGCTAGCCAATCCCTAAAAAACAAATGCCAAATGTCTTCTTTGATATAAGGAGAGTAACTAAGAACAGAGTAGGGAAGAAGAGCATGAGAAGAAGATTAACAATAAACAGGGATGAGAGGTGGGAGGGAAAGGGAGAGAGAAGGGAAATTGCATGGAAATGGAAAGAGATCCTCAGGGATATAAAAAATTACACACAAGAGGAAGTGAGGGGAAAGGGAAAAAAAGAAACAAGGGGGAGAAATGAATTACCCTAGTTGGGGTAGAGAGAGAAGAGGGGAGGGGAGGGGAGGGGATGGGGAATAGTAGAGAATAGGAAAGGCAGCACAATACAACAGACACTAGTATGGCAATATGTAAATCAGTGGATGTGTAACTGATGTGATTCTGCAATCTATATACAGGGTAAAAATGGGAGATCATAACCCACTTGAATCAAAATGTGATATATTATATATCAAGAACTATGTAATATTTTGAACAACCAACAATAAAAAAAAATATTTAAAAAATGAATTAGGGATAGGGTTAAATTAGGGCTAGGATTATTGCTAAGTTTATTGTTAAGGTTAGGTCTAGCGTTAGGGTTAGGGTTAGGATGAAGTTTAGGGTAAGGGATGGTTTTATACCTAGGTTTAGTGGAAGGGTGAGGATTAGAATAAGGTTAGGGCTATGGTTAACGTTAGGGATATGATCAGGGCTAGGTTTGGGGGTAGGATGAGATCTAGGTTTTGCTTTAAGTTTAAGGCTAGGATTAGGGCTAGGGCTAATATCAGGTGTTGGGTTATGGTTAAAGATAGTTTTAGTGTTACGTTTAATGCAACATGTAGAGTAGGGTTAATGTTAGGGTTAGAGTCAGATTTAGAGCTAGGAGTATTTTAACAGTCAGGGTCTGGTTTAGGGTTTGGGATAGGTTAAGTTTTAAAGTTAGGGCTCAAATTAGCATTGAATTTAGTATTAGGTTAATGATAGGGTGAGGTTTAGGGTCTAAGTTTGGATTAGGGTAATGGATAGGGTTAGGATAAAAGATAGGGTTAGGTTTAGGGCTAGGTTTAGCATTATGGTTAGGGTTAAGTTTATAGCAATGGATAGGGTTAGAGCTAGGTTTAGGGCTAGGGTTATGTTTAATTTTAGGGCTAGTGTTAGGGTTAGGATTAGTGTTAAAACTGGGGGTAGGGCTCGGATTAGGTTTAGGTTTTGTGTTAAGTTAGTGCTAGAGTTAGGGTTATGGCTAATGTACGTACCAGGGTTATGTTTAGGGCTAAATTTAGGGTTAGGGTTATGGATATATGTAGTGTTAGGTTTAGGTTTAAGGTTAGGGTTATATTTAGAGCTAGGGTTAGTTTTACGGTTCGGATTAAAACTCACATTAGGGTTATGGTTAGGGTTAGTGTTTGGTTTAGGTTAAGGGTAAGGGTTATGGTTATATTTCAGTTTTGTTTTAGAGTTAAGGCTAGGGTTAGGGCTGGTTTTAGGATTAGCTTTAGGGTTAGGACTAGTGTTAGGTTTAGGTTTAGGTTTATCCTTAGGGTTAAAGTTAGATTTACAGTTAGGTTTATGGTTAGGGTTAAGCTTAGGGTTATTGATAGATTTATAATTAAAGTTAAATCTAGGTTAGGGCTAGGGCTAAGGATAGGGCTAGGGTTAGGGATAGGATTAGGGTTCTGGTAAGGGATTGGGTTAGAACAAGGGATGGGGCTAAGGTGAGAGTTAGAGTTAGTCTTACAGCTAGGGTTAGGGCAAGGGTTAGGAATAGGTCTAAATTAGGACTAGGTTAGTGTTAGGGTTAGGGCTGATGTTAGGGTTAGGGTTAGGAGTAAGGGTATGTTTAGTGCTATGATAAGGGCTCTTATTTGTGTTAAGTTTAGGGCTAGGATTAGGGCTAGGGCTAATGTCAGGTTTAGGCTTATCATTGGGGATATTTTTAGGATTATGGTTATCGCTATGTCTAGTGTAAGCATTAGGTTTAAGGTAAGGGTCAGCTTTAGCACTAGGGGATTTATTATGGTCAGCGTCAGAATTAGATTCCGGTTAAAGTTAGGGTTTAGGGTATGGGTTAGAGTTAGCATTTGAGTGTGGGTTAGGGTAATGATAGGGTTTTGTTTAGGATTCAGGTTAGGTTTAGCTAATTGAAGGGTTAGGGTTAGGTCTAGGGTTCGCATTAGGGTAAGGGTTAGTGTTAATATAATGGATATTTTAGGACTAAGATCATGGTTAGGAATAGGCCCTTAGTTATGGTTAGTGTTAGGGTTAAAACTAGGGCTAAGGTCAGGGTTATGTTTAGTATAAGGGTTGGGTTTTGAACTAGGGTAATGCCCAGAATGATGGTTAGGTTTAGGATTAAGTCTAGATATAAGATTATAGTAGGTTAGTGTTAATGTTAGGATTAGGGCTAGATCATTATTAGGGGTAGGATTAAGGTTTTGGTAATGGATAGGTTTAGATGTAGGTTTAGGGTTATAGTTGGGGTAAGACAGAGGTTTAGGCTTAGGGTTAGAGCTATGGTTAGGTTTAGATTTATGATAAGGGTTAGGTTTTGAGCTAGGTTTAATCTATGGTGAGTGTGAGTTTGAGGTTTAGGTCTAGGGTTAGTTTTCCAGTTAGTTATTGTGTTAAGGTTAGGCCCAGGATTACCAATAGGGTTAGGGTTAGGTTTAGGGTAAAAGGTAGGTTTAGGGCTAGGGTTAAGTTTAGGATTAAGACTAGGGTTAGGGTTATTTTTAGGGATAGATGTAAGTTTATGTTTATGGTAAGGGTTAGGCTTTGAGCTAGTATTAGAACTAAGGTGAGGGTTATGTTAGGATTAGGGCGAGGGTTAGGGTTAGGGTTATGCTGAAGGCTAGGTTTAGGCCTGGGATTAGCTGTAGGTTTTTTGTTAGGTTTAGGCCTAGGATTAAAGCTATGGTAATATAAGAGCTAGGATTATATTTAGGGCTAGTTTTAGGGTTAAGCTTATGACTAGGTATAGTGTTATGTTTAGATTCTTTGGTAGGGTCAAATTTAGAGATAGGTATACTATAAAGGCAGGGCCAGTGTTCAGGTTTGAGTTAGAGTTAAGGATACAGCCAGAATTAGGATTAGGTTTAGGTCTAGGGGTAGGGTTAAGTTTTGGGTTAGGTTCAGGTTTATTGTTAGGTCTAAGGCTAGGTTTTTGTTTAGCACTAGGTCTAGAGTTTGGTCTAGATTTAGGATTAGGTTTAGGTCTAGGGCTAGTGTTAGGGTTTGGTCTAGAATTAGGGTCGGGATTAGACCAATGGTTAGTGTTAGGATCAGAATAAAGATCAGGGTTAGTATTATGGTTTGGGATGGGCTTAGAGCTAGAGTGATGGCTTGGTTTAGGACTATTAATGGGGTTTAGGTTTTGATTAGCCTAATGATTAGGGATAGGTCTAGGCTTACCATTAGTGTTAGTGTTTGGCTTAGGGTAAATGATAGCCTTAGAGGTAGGTTAGGACTAGGGTTAGGAATAGGCTTAGGGTTAAGTCTAGGTTTTGGAATCGGATTAGGGCTAGTTTTCGTGTTAGGGTTAAGTAAATGGCTAATGTAAAAATTAGGGTTACAATTAGGGTTAGTTTTTAGGTTAGGGGTAGAGGTAGGTGTAGTGTGTTAGGTTTAAGATTTGGGTAATATTTAGAGCTAGGGTTATTGTTAGGATCTGAGTAAGAATCACAGTTTGTTTTGTGATTAGGGTTAGGACTACAATAAGGGATATGGTTATTATTAGGGTTCGGTTTAAGGTGAGGGTGGTGTTTAGAGCTAGGGTGACTGTTAGGATATGAGTTAGGTTCAGGGTAAGTTTTAAGGTTAGAGTTAGGACTCTAAATTATGTCTAAGTTTAGGTCTAGGTGTAGTGTTAGTGTTTGGTTTAAGTTAAGGTTTAGGGTTAGGGTTATTGCTCAATTTGCTTTTAGTCCTAGGTGTAGGGTTAGCACTAGTTTATGATTAGCATTAGGGTTAGGACTAGTGTTAATGTTAGGTTATGCTTAGGATTAGGGTTAGATTTGGAGTTAGCATTAGATCTAGGGTTCGGGCTAGGTCTAAGCACAGGGCAAGAGTTAGGGCTAGGGTTAGGATTACGGTAACAGATAGGTTTAGAAATAGAAATAGGGCTAAGATGAGAGTTAGAGTTAGTCTTAAAGCTAGGATTATGGTAAGTTTTAGGGATAGGGCTAAATTAGTATAGGATTAGGTCTAGGTTTATTGTTCAGCTTAGGCCTAACATTAGGACCAGATTTATGGTTATCTTTAGTGTAAGGGATGGTGTTTTAAATAGTCTTAGATGTAGGGTGAGGGTTAGAATTAGGGTTAGGGCTAGTTATAGCATTAGGGATATGATTAAGGCTAAGTTAGGGCTAGAATGAGTGGTAGGAATTTTGTAGGTTTAGTTCTAGAATTAGGGGTAGGGCTAATGTCAGGTCTAGTGTTAAAGTTAGGGTAAGATTTAAGGTTAGGTTTGTGTCTAGGTCTACTCTAATTGTTAGGCTTCAGGTAAGGGTCAGGTTTAGAGCTAGGTGTATTTTTAGGGTCAGAATCAGGGTTAGGGTTTGTTTTAGCTTAATGTTTAAGGATAGGGCTCAAATGAGCATGAGGGTTAGTGTTAGAGTAAGAGATAGGGTTAAGTTTAGGGTTCAGGGTAGGTTTAGGGGAATGTAGAAATTTCAGGTTAGTAAAACGGTTAGGGTTAGGCCTAGAGTTAGCATTAGGATTAGGGTTATCATAAGGAAAATGAATATGGTTAGATCTAGGTTTAGGTCTAAGGTTATTGTTAAGACTATGTCTAGAGTTAGGCTTAGGTTTGGGTTAGGACTAGTAACACTAACTTAGGGCAGGGTTAAGGTTAGATTTACAGTAAAGGTTAAGTTTTGCGCTGGGTCAGTCCTATGGTGAGGGTTAGGTTCAGTGTTAGGTCTAGGGTTAGGGTTATGGTTATTGTCAGTGTTAGGTTTAGGGTTTTCATTAGGGTTAGATTTAGGTTTAGGGTAATCTATTGGGTTAGATGTAAGGTTAGCTTTAGTGTTAAGGTTAGATTTAGGGTTAAGTTTAGTTTTAGGGCTAGTTTTACTGTTGGGTTTATGGTAATGGTTAGGGTTTGAGTTAGGGTTAGGGCTACAGCAAGGGTTAGGTTTAGGGTTAGGTCTAGGTTTTGGTTTATGATTTGTATTAGGGTTTGGGTTAAGGTTAGGGATAAGGTTAGCATTAGGTTTAGGGTTAGAGTTAAGGTAATTACCTAGGGTTAGAGCTAGGGTTAAAGTTAGAATTAGGGCTAAGGTTATGGTTATGATTAGGAATAGTCCTAAGGTTATGTTTAGGCTAAGGTTTAGGCTTTGAGCTAGGTTAGGACTAAGGTGAGGATTAGGGTTAGGGTTAGGGCCAGAGTGAAGGTGAGGATTATGCTTAGGGTAGGTATAGGCCTCGTATTAGGGCGAGGTTTTGTGTTAGGTTTACGCCCAGGGTTAGTGCTATGGTTAATTTAAAATATAGGGTTCTAATTAGGGCTAGTTTTAGGGTTATGGCTATGGCTAGGTCTAATGTTAAAATTACATTTTGGTTTAGGGTCAGGTTTAGATCTAGGTTTACTGTTAGTTTCAGTGTCAGTGTTCAAGTAAGTGTTAGGGTTAGGGTGAAATCCAGAATAAGGACTAGGGTTAGGTATTGGGGTAGGGTTAGTTTTAGTTTTAGGTTAATGGTTATTGTTAGGGCTAGGACTTATTTTTTGTTTAGTTTTAGGGCTAGAGTTATCACTAGATTTAGGATTAGGTTTAGGTCTTATACTAGTGTCAGGATTAGGTTTACATATAAGTTTAATGGTAGGGCTAGTTTCAGGTTTTGGTTTAGTGTTAGGGTCAGGTTTAGACCTATAATTAGTGATAGGTTCAGAATAAGGGTGAATTTCAGAGTTAGGTTTTTGGGTTAGGGTTAGAGCTAGAACAAGTGCTAGGGTTAGGACTAGTAATAGGATTAGTGTTTGGTTTAGGCTAAGGGTTACAAGTAGGACTAGGGTTAGCATTACGGATAGGTTTTGGCTTAGTGTAAGCGATAGGGTTAGAACTAGCATTAGGGCTACATTTAGGTTTAGGTTTAGAGCTAGGGTTAGGGTTAGGGTTAGGGTTAAATCTAGGTAAGGCTCGATTTAGGGCTATTTTTTTTAGGGTTATGGCTAGTTCCATGTAAGAACTACGGTTACGATTAGGGTTAATTTTAGGGTTAGGGTTTGGGCTCGGTCTTGTGTTTGTATTAGCCTCAGAGTTAAAGTGATATATAGAGCTAGGGTTACTGTTTGGATAAGAGTAGGGTCAGGGTTAATTTTAGGTCTATGACTCAAATTAGAGCTAGGGTTATTGCTTAGTTATAGTGGTAGGATTTGGTAGATGGTATTTTTAGAGTTAGAGCAAAGGCTCGGTTTTGTTTTAGGGCTAGGGCTAGCATTACGAATAGTTTAGGTTTAGCAATAGTCTTAGTGCTAGTTTTAGGGTGAGGTTTAGGCTTAAAGTTAGAGTTAGATTCAGCATTATGGTTAGATATAGGATTAGGGCTATGGCTAGGGTTACAGTAATGGATAGGGTTAGAATTAGAAATAGGGCTAAGGTTGAGAGTTAGTGTTAGTCTTAGTGCTAGGTTTAGGAGTAGAGTTAAGGTTATGGCTAAATTAGGATAGGATCAGCGCTAGGATTAGTGTTAGGGTTAGGCCTATGGTTAGGGCTAGGTTTAGGGTTAGTTTTAGGCCAAGGATGGGGTTATATAACTTGGTTCAGGGAGAGGGAAATTGTTAAAATTAGGGATAGGGCTAGGGTGAGGGTTCTGGTTAGGATTAAGGATAGGTTTAGGGCTAGAATGAGGGCTAGTGTTTGTGTTAGGGTTAGGGCTAAGATTAGGCCTATGGCTAGGGCTAATATCAGACTAGGGTTACAATTAAGGATAGTTTTAGGGTTCGTTTACACCTAGGTCTAATGTAAGAGTCAGGTTTAGAGTAGGAGTCAGGTTTAGAGCCACGTGTATTATTAGGGTCAGAGTACAGGTTAGGGTTTGTTTGGGTTAAGGTTTACAGTTAGGGCTTGAATTAGCGTTAGGGTTAGTATTCGGGTTAGAGTAATGGATAGGATTAGGTTTAGGGTTCAGTTTAAGTTTAGAGTAATGTATAGGGTTAATGTTAGGGATAGGGTTAGGATTAGCCCTAGGGTTATCATTTGGATTAGGCTTATGTTTAGTAAAATGGATAGGGTTAATGCCAGTGTTAGAGATTGGGTTAAGTTTAGGATTAGGGCTAGGATTAGGGTTAGGCTTAGAGTTAGTGTTAGGGTTAGGTTTAGGGTAAGTGTTAGTGTTTGAGCTAGGGTTAGGGCTAGCATGAATTTTAGGGTTAGAGTCACGGATATGGTTAGGTTTAGGTTTAGGGTTAGGGCTAGGGTTAGCAATAGGGTCACAATTATGTTTAAAGTAATGGACAAAGTTAGATCTAGGATTTGGGCTTTGGTTACAGTTAGGATTAGGGCTAGGATTAGGGATAGTGTTAGGGTTAGGGTTATGCTTAGGGTAAGGGTTAGAGTTTGAGCAAGGGTAAGGGCTACGGCAAGCGTTAGGGTAGGGTTTAGTTAGGTTAATGTTAGGGTTATGCTTAGGGCTAGGTTTTATGTGAGGTTTATGGCTAACATTAAGGCTATGGGTAATGTAATAGCTAGGGTTATGGTTATAGCTAGTTTGAGGGTTAGGGTTATGGATAAATCCTATGTTAGGTTTAGGGTTTGGGTTAGGATAAGATTTAGAGCTAGGGTTTATGTTAGGGTAAGGGGCAGTGTTCAGGTTAGTATTGGATTTAGTGTTAGAGCCAGAATTAGAACTAGGTTTATGTCTAGTGGTAGGATTAGTCTTTGTGTTAGGTTAATGGTTACTGTTAGGGCTAGGGCTAGAGTTATGGCTGTATTTAGGATTAAGTTTAGGTCTAGTGCTAGTCTTATGGTTAGGTTTATGTATAGGTTTACCGATAGGGCTAGTGTTAGGGTTTGGTTTAGGATTAGGGTCAGGCTTATTCCTAGGGTTAATGTTAGGGTCAGAATAAGGACCAGGGTTAGGCTTAGGCTTTGGGTTAAGGTTAGAGATAGAATGAGGTCTAGGGTTAGGAATAGTAATAGAGTTAATGTTTGGAGTATGCTAATGATTCTGATTAGAACTAGGGTAGCATTAGGCTGAGGGTTTGACTTAAGGTCAGGGATAAGTTTAGAGCTAGGGTTATGGTTAGGGTTAAGGCAAGAATTAAAGCTAGATTTAGGGCTCAGACTAGGGCTAGGTTTTGTGTTAAGTTTAGGGCTATGACTAATGTAAGAACTGGTTTTATGATTAGTGCTAGGGTTAGGGTTAGGGCTAGGTCTAGTGTTTGGGTTAGATTTAGGTTTACGGTGATATTTAGAGCTAGGGTTAGTTTTAGGTTTAGAGTCAGGGTCAAAATTAGTTGTAGGGTTGGGTTAGGGCTAGGTATAGCATTAGTATTTGGTTTAGGTTAAGGGTTAGGATTAGGGCTATAGCTCAGTTTTGTTTGAGGGCTATGACTAGGCTTAGGTCAAGTTTTCAATTTATCATTAGGATTAGGGCTAATGTTAGGGTGAAATTTAGGTTTAGGGTTAGGGTTAGAATTAGATTTATGGTTAGATCTAGGTTTATGGCTAGGCCTAAGTTTAGGGCTAGGTTTGGGCTAGGGTTAGGGCTAGGCTTTGGCTTAGAAAGGGATGTTTAGAACTAGGGATAGGGCTAAGGTAAGAGTTAGAGTTACTCCAAGGGCTAGGGATGCCCTTCAGTAGACGAATGGATAAAAAAAAATGTGGCATTTATACACAATGGAGTATTACTCTGCATTAAAAAATAACAAAATCATAGAATTTGCAGGGAAATGGATAGCATTAGAGCAGATTATGCTAAGTGAAGGTAGCCAATCCCTAAAAGAAAATTGCCAAATGTCTTCTTTGATATAAGGAGAGTAACTAAGAACAGAGTAGGGAGGAAGAGCATGAGAAGAAGATTAATATTAAATAGGGATGAGAGGTGGGAGGGAATGGGAGAGAGATGGGAAATTGCATGGAAATGGAAGGA